>NW_020525485.1:0-112569 GCF_003368295.1 Carassius auratus | reverse complement strand
TAGATGAGTTTGTTTTGTCATCAGATTTAGTGTAATTTATCATTGCATCAGTGTCTCATCAATGGATGCTCTGCAGTGAATGGGTGCCGTCAGAATTGAGAGCCCAAACAGCTGATAAAAACATCACAATAATCCGATTACATCACATTACAATCACATTGTGGTGTTTTTATCAGCTGTTTGGACTCTCATTCTGACGGCACCCATTCACTGCAGAGCATCCATTTGTCAGCAAGTGATGTAATGCTACATTTCTACAAATCTGTTCTGATGAAGAAACAAACTCTTCCAAATCTTGGATAGCCTGAGTGTGAATAAATGCTTAGCAAATATAAATTTTTGTGTGCACTTTTCTTTTAACCCTCTGGGGACGGATTAGGCGGTACCGCCAAAATGGCATACTTTTACAAATGTGTAGTTATCTCAAAAACTATTAATGCTAGAGAGATGCGGGTTTTTTTGCCGTCTTCCTCAGATTCCGCTGAAAACAGCGGTGTCCAGTTTGTATATAAACACTTCCCTTATTGCGCAATACCACTGCGTAAACAGGCCAATGAAAACGATTGTGCTAGGCAGATTCAACACGCAACAGCCAATGGAAAAATTGCCGCTGGAGGAGTCTTTTTCTAACCCAATCAGAGGAAGGTTATGTCTTCTAGCGATTCAGAGGACTCTGTAGCTCTGCTGTAGCCTTGTAAAAGCTGGCTGGACTTAAGTAAAAGACATGTAATCAATAAGCGTTCAGAGAATCAGCATCAGGGTGGAGAAAGCAGAACGCGATCGGAGTATTAGCGAGCACAAACAGCTAAATTCGAGCGATCGGAGAATCAGCATCACGTGGAGATAGCAGAAAGTGATCGGAGTGTTGGCGAGCACAAAGAGATAAATTCGAGAGAGATACAGCATTATTACAGAATTGTTTTATCAAAATGGCAAGCAGTAAAAGATTTACGGCAGAACAAGCTCTGGAACAATTACTGGAAAGGCGCCTGGAGAGGCGTTTTCTTTTGCTCACTGGCATGCCCTAGGACTGTTTTTTAAAAAAAGTTATTATTTAATTTGTTCTTTACACATTTGATTAAACAATAACACATTTCTGTCAAGCAAAAGTTTGAAAAAAATATATTTTCTTTGTTCAAAACTGTTCTATATTGTGTGTATTTACAGTAATAAATGACAAAAATCTAATTTTCGTTTTTTGAATTTCTAGTTTATTGTAAAATTTTTCACTCATACTTCCTTTATATAAACATATTGCATGCATGCTTATGGTAGCTTAGGGTCTTCTGAATCCATAGATACAAACACAGGGTGTTTCATCTCCTTTACATATGATTTATAAGCCCAAATATTAAAATAGAGAAAACAGACCAAAAAGGGCTTAGTCCCAAAAATAAAAAGAACGCCTAGGACTGTTTGTAAATAAAGTTAATTATTTAATTGATCTTTACACATTTGATTGAACATTAACCCATTTTGTCAAGCAAAGAGTTTGAAAAATATATTTTTGGGTCAAAAACTTTTAAACTATTGTTGTGTGAGGTAGGATTTTCAGTAATAACTGACAAAAATTCATTTTCGTCTTTGAAATTCTCTAGTTTATTGTACAATTTTTCAGTCATACTTCCTTTATAGATCATATTGCATGCATGCTTATGGTAGCTTAGGGTCTTCTGAATCCATTGATACCAAATACATGGTGGTCCATCCTCATTACATATGGTTTATAAGCGAATGTAAAATAGAGAAAACGGACCAAAAAGGGCTTAGTCGCCCCTAAGGGTTAAGGTTGTTTAATTCAAAATAACAATTGAAGCATGTCTTATGAAATCATTGACTAAATGTTTTGTTTTACTGGTCCTTTGGAGGGGTTGAACACACTCACTCTTTAATTCACTCCCTGAGTGTAGAGTTATTGAATTGAGTGCTGTATTGCAAGTGATGTAAGGTTTACTCACTGCTGACTGATGATAGTTGAGAAGAAACAGTTGAGACAGAAGAAGAGAGATCTGAAACTGAACTCTTCAGGTCCCTCAGTGAGCTCGACAGAGACTCTTTAACACAGAGACGTAAATTAGACAGAATGTTTCCCCAGATGGAGCAATTATAGAAGTGCATAAAACAATAATGACATTCTATTATTCTTTTGCAGATTTATTTAATTTACTTATGCTTCGATGAATAGCTTATAATAATGCTTTTACCGAAGTCACGTTGTTTGTTTTGTTGATCAGACTCTACCGATGTCTTCAGACTGTCCAGTGATCTTTCTGTTTGACTCTGTTTCTGGTCCTGCTTGTTAACTGGGAGGGAAGAAGCATTGCAGTTTAAAAATCCACAGATAATAATATTAATGTGATGCAATTGAAAGATTTCCAGACCTGCATCATTCAGCTGCACCGTCAGCGCTGACACTGCAGAACTCAGATTATTCATCAAACTCTTTATGTCAGTTTGTGACACATCTTTCACTGTGAACAAGACGTTTTATGGGAAGACGTTGCATTTACTGGACTGTTATTGAATCGAGTGCTGTATTGCACGTGTGATGTAAGGTTTACTCACTGCTGACTGATGATAGTTGAGAAGAAACAGTTGAGACAGAAGAAGAGAGATCTGAAACTGAACTCTTCAGGTCATTCAGTGAGCTCGACAGAGACTCTTTAACACGAGACAAAAAACATTAATAAGATATATCAATAAGATTACTGTGTGCACAGCAATAAAGGCTTGATAAATTAGAAAATATATATATATATATAAAAAATGCATATATATAACATACATAAAATATATATCATATATATATATATATATATTTAATCAACAATTTTTTTCAAACCTTTTTCACAGTAGTTGTTCTATTAACCAACATGAAATAACGAGTAATTATATATTAATATGCATACGAATATTAGTTCCCAATGCATTAACTAATGTTAACAGATCTTAAAGATGCATTAGTAAATATTGATATTTGCTAAGATTAATAAATGCTGTTGAAGTATTGTTCATTGCTGTGAATTCTTGAATTCTTTGAAATTGAAATAAATAATAATTAAAAATAATAATAATAGAAAATGTATATTAATTTTATGTTTCTTACCAAAGTCACGCTGCTTCTTTTGAGATCAGACTGTAGAGATGTAACAGATGAGCTCAAATTGCCCTAATAATTGTTTTGTTTCAGTCTGTTTCTGGTCCTGATTGCTAACTGTGAAGTGAAAATATATATATTTATTAGATTGTCAAGCATTTAATGAAGAATATATAGGCCTATGTTCAAAGAGATAGCTCTAAGAATTATTTCTTGTGGTTGTCTAATTTCTTTGAAATGGAAAGATAAGTGACCATGTACAACAAAAGCAGTCTTAAGTCGCTGGGGCATATTTGTAGCTATAGCCCAAAAAAAAAAAAAAAAATGTTATTGGTAAAAATTATTGATTTTTCTTTAATGCAATAAAGTAAATTTATATGTTCCATGAAGATATTTAGGAAATTTTATCGAAACTTAGACTTTGATTAGTAATATGCATTGCCAAAAACTTCATTTGAACAACTTTAAAAGTGATCTTCTCAGTATTTGGATTTTTTTTGTTGCACTCTCAGATTCCAGATATTCAAATAATTGTATCTCTGCGAAAATATTGTCCTGATCCTACAAACCATACAACATGGAAAGCTTATTTATTGTCACGAACAATATGCACCCTTATGACTGGTTTTGTGGTCCAGGATTATATTTGCAAACCTGTATCATTTAGTTTTGGATGTCAGCGCTGATACTGCAGAACCAAACTCTTCACTTCAGTGTATAACACCATCCCTGACGCTCCTGTGAAGAAATTATTTATTTAGTTTGATTTTATTTAGATAGCTAATATTCATGTATTGGATTTGGACGATTTAAAGGAACACAATCTTCAGCTTTTGTAGGTTTTCCAACAAAAATGATTGAACTCAATGAAGAGGCAAGATTGGTCATCAAGGTCTCAATATTGGACTTTTCTTGCACTTCTTATGTTGTATAAAGTGTTTAGAGATTGGTAAAAAATTCCATATCACACTTTTTTTCTGAAGTTGATCTGGAGATATACATGTTCAAATATGAGTATGTAGTGCTTAGAAAAAAGGGATCTAATGAATACTTCACCCCAAAAAAAAGAAAGATGTTGAAAGAAACCAGAATTTGGAGAAATTTAGCATTACATCACTTGTTTGGACTCTCATTCTGACGGCACCCATCTCACTGCAGATGATTCATTGGGTGAACAAGTGATGCAATGCTATGTCCGCTAAATCTGCATCTCGGATGATCTCTGAGGATGAGGATGTTTTCAGCTAATTTGTGTAAAAGTATTGTTTAAGTTCTCACCTGTTTTCTGAAGATCAGGATTGACTGAAGTCAGATTTGAACTCTGACTGTTCATCCAACTCTCCAACATCGAGAAATTTTTTTTGTTGATGCAAAACTATGAGCGAAAATAAAGATTTTTTTTTTCAAATCAGCATAATGTAAAAAATACCATTGCAAAAAGGTATCTGCAAATACTTTTTTTCAGTTCCAGTTTCCAATTTCCTTTTTTGAATTACAGCTCACTTTCTTACATATTTATAGCATGACACATAAAGATTGCATGTTGTTTAATCCCACTCACAGATGACAAAAGTCATGGTCATGAAGACAATCATGCAAACTCCTAGAATTAGGAGGATGCCAGTTTTCCTGCTACAACGATCTGCAAAACAACAACACACCACGAGAAATGTACAAATCTTCATTAGAAAATTTGACATTTGTGACAAATTTCTAAGACAAATTTGGCAGCAACCTTTAAAGTAACATACGATCAGGAATGTTTAAGAAACACTTCATGCCAGCAATTTATTAACATGACTGTTATTACATATATATAATGTTTGACATTAGGAAATTTACTTAAATATGTCCCTGCTTGATGAGTCAAATAAATAAAATTTTATGACGATAAAATGATTTGTCTTGTTTTTCAGTACAAATATCTAAACATTTTCCAATCAAGGTTTATTATAGAAGCAAAATGACTTAAAACATGAAAGTCTTGATTTCTGGTAATACTATCAAAATGATGTGAGTTTATGGTTAAAATAAGAAAAATAATTCTGCCAGTGGGGGTAAAAGGAATCAACTTCATTTAAATGCAAATAAAAGTTTCTTTTTCTTACCCCACTGGTTGGATCTTATTTAAACAAACTCACTCTTTTTTATGCACTTCATTATTTTCTAAAAAAAGACTTCTTCAAGGCTTCTGAGTAAATGTCTAGATCTTAGAATGTTTAGATATTTGTACCCGGAAAACGAACTAAAGCTCTCTTTCTCTCATATATAACACAAAGACGTAGTTTCATTCTGAACAAATACAGTTTAGTATCATAAATCTAGCAAACCTTTGTGTAAAGTCGTCTTCTTTTCAAATTCCATGTCCATTTTCATGATTTCTTCAGAGCTACCACTTTTCTGATAAGAGCACCATGACAACACTCTTGCAATTACTTGCTTTCTAATGAGGATCCAAAACACCTCCCTTATTAATAGTCGCTTGAGACAAAAACTAGTGGAAGGACCTACTTTTGTGAAATGTATATAATAGCACTTTCAGTTCCTTATTACAAGAATCTATGCACGTCATGTCACCTCTGATGGGTGTCCTGTAACAAAGTATTTCGGGAGAAATGAATCTGCTAAACGACTGCTTGCTCAGTTTTCTTTCTTTTTTTTCACTCAAGGGCACTATGGTTTGTTTAACCTCTTGTTTGTTCCCAGTTTGCTAGTCCACCTCATTTCCGATTTATTCAGTTGAGTTACACAAACTTAATAACAGCGAACACATAACTAATCTTTTTAACATTTAAACTTCAGGTGCATCTCAACAAATTCAAATGTTGTGGAAAAGTTCATTTATTTCAGTAATGCAACTCAAATTGTGAAACTCATGTATTAAATCAGTGCACACAGACTGACAGTAGTTTAAGTCTTTGTTCTTTTCAATTGTGATGATTTTGGCTCACATTTAACAAAAACTCACCAATTCACCAATTTAATCTAAACAAATTAGAATATGGTGACATACAAATCAGCTAATCAACTCAAAACACCTGCAAAGGTTTCCTGAGCCTTCAGAATGGTCTCTCAGTTTGGTTCACTAGGCTACACAATCATGGGGAAGACTGCTGATCTGACAGTTGTCCAGAAGACAATCATTGACACCCTTCACAAGGAGGATAAGCCACAAACATTCACAGAACGCTGTTCACAGAGTGCTGTATCCAGCATGTTTATAGAAAGTTGAGTGCAACGAAAAAGTGTGGAAGAAAAAGATGCTAAACCAACCGAGAGAACCGCAGGATTGAGGATTGGTCAAGCAAAATCGATTCAAGAATTTGAGTGAACTTCACAAGGAATGGACTGAGACTAGAGTCAAGGCATCAAGAGCCACCACACACAGACGTGTCAAGAGATTTAGTGAACCACAGACAACATCAGAGGCGTCTTAGCTGGACCAAGGGAGAAGAAGAGCTGGACTGTTGCCCAGTGGTCCACAGTCCTCTTTTCATATGAGATAAAGTTTTGTATTTCATTTGGAACCAAAGTCCTAGAGTCTGGAGGAAGGCTGGAGAAGCTCATATTCCAAGTTTCCACAGTCCTGTGATGATTTGCGGTGCAATGTCATCTGCTGGTGTTGGTCCACTGTGTTTTTTGGAAACCAAAGTCACTGCACCTCTTTACCAAAAAATGTTGTAGAATTTCATGCTTCCTTCTGCTGACCAGCTTTTGGAAGATGCTGATTTCATTTTCCAGAAGGATTTGGCACCTGCCCACACTGTCAAAAGCACCAAAAGTTGGTTAAATGACGATGGTGTTCATGTGCTTGACTGGGCAGCAAAACTCGCCAGACCTGAACCCCAGAGAGAATCTATGGACAAGATTGACAAGAGGAAGATGAGAAACAAGAGACCAAACAATGCAGATGAGCTGAAGGCCACTGTCAAGAAACCTGGGCTTCCAGACCACCTCAGCAGTGCCACAAACTGATCACTTCCATGACACGCCGAATTGAGGCAGTAATTAAAGCAAAAGGGAACCTCTACCAAGTGTTGAGTGCATGAACAGTAAATGAACATACTTTCCAGAAGGACAAAAATTCATTAAATGTTTTTTTTTATATATTGGTCTTATGAAGTATTCTAATTTGTTGAGATTTTTTTGTGGGTTTTTGTTAAATGTGAGCCAAAAATCATCACAATTAAAAGAACCAAAGACTCAAACTACTACAGTCCTGTATGCATTGAATTTATTTAATACACGAGTTTCACAATTGAGTTGAATTACTGAAATAAATGAACTCTTCCACAATATTCTAATTTGTTGTGATACACCTGGGTATTTATATATTTCTGGCAAAACATATTTTAAACATATGTTGTAAAACAATGAAGCTCAATGAAATATATTTTTGAAGTTGAAAATATATTTAGTTTCAACCTTCACATACCAAAATTATATTTCAAAATGAAAATAAAAACATTTCTTACAGAAGCCTAAAATACTAAATATTAAACCATTCACCCATTGTTTGAAAAAAACAAAACAAAACACAAAACACTTTTTTTTATTTATTCAAAAACAGTTTTAGTGACAGTTTGGGTTTTATAGATTAATTACAATCTGGTTGTTGTGATTAGTTTGTAATAATTCTGAACAACACAGTTTTAACCTGAGTATTGAGTATTTTAAAGTAATAATTTGTTTAATCAATATTCAGGAAAGATAAGTTATTTTATTAGTTTATCAGTGGGAAATTTGTTTTAATGCTGGTTTACTGTTTAAACAAGAAAGGCTAATTCGGTAGAATGAGATATAAGTTTAGTCGTATTAGTAACTACAACGCAACACTGATAAACACATCATTAATGTGATTTGTAATTTACACAATTCACATACAAGAAAACTCAGTCGAAACAAAGCCTATTTACAATGTTCAGAATTGTGTGCATTCAGTTTTGCGTTTCACATATATACTTCATTTTGGTAGAGCAGTGGGCATCATTTAGCATCCCATTATATGCAATCTGCCCACAGTCCTCTCCTCCTTCCCCCAGGCCGTGTTCGGTCCAATCATCCGGCTGCCCCGGGACTCCAGTGTCTGCAAAAATAAATAAACTCTGTAACATATTTGTAAAGTATGTTTATTATGCTAGCAGTGTTTCCAACAGGATTCTGCAAGACTATGCTGGGAGGACCTCTGAATGTGCATTGATTGATGCAATCAATTAAAAAGTCTTTCCATTGACTTCTACCCAGACTAAAACCTCTTTTTAGCTGTGATAAAGTGTGTCAGTCTACATCACATTCACACTGGTGTTAAAAGGCGGCAAACAATTAAATATAATAATTTTGTTTAACTGTTTATTTGTTAATGTACAGCACTTTGGCAGACACTACTTGACCTTTATAATTAGTGATACTTTTGTATTATTAATAATATCCCTTAGACGAATAGTATCTATTGTAAAACAATTGCAATGTCAATTTAAAATTAAAACATAAGTATATTGTTTTACTTAAAGTAGGCCTATGACGATAACTACTTTTTGTTGGGTGATATATTGCCCCAGAAATAATTGTGATACAAAATATCATTGTCATTTTTTAGAACACCTTATGTTATTGATTAAATAATGATAATATTTCAGCAGTAATGATGGTTACATTGTTACACATTAAACCTTTCAGTCCAAGCTGTAGCAGACCATTTACTTCATAAAAATGAAATAATGCTGTTGATTCCATGCATTGAGCCAGCTGTGGGAAATCCCCCTAAACACTGAAATGATACTACGACAAAGATATTGCAAGGATCCTGCATCCTAGCCAAATTCTCCCATTGGCCTCTGTTCATTATCATGGTCTCCCTAATCATCCCATATATTGATCAGCTTCTTCACTCCTTCTTCACCAATATTTTTGGTTCATTATGAAACTGTGGTGGGACAGATTCAACTATCCTGGGCCACCAAAGTTTAGATAATAAATAGTAAACACTTAGTATATGGTAGTATACGCAACCCTGTCAGATCATGGATTATGTCCATCTGTTTAAAATTCGTCATGAATTTGAATCAGACTCAATTATCTGGAACCAAAATATCTAGTTCTCTCTACATTTAACTCACTCTTTATTTATGATGTAAGGAGTGTCATCCGTCCATCTCCATTGGCCTGTGATCTGGTCTGTTAGACCAATCCAGTAGTCATGTGGTTTGGCGAAATTGCTAACAAATTGCTAGAAAGGGAGATTAATGTTATTAAGAATCTCCGAAATACATAATGGAAGGCATTAAGGAAAAGGTGTCCTGTGTGTCTACAACGCACCCACTCCTTCTCAGAGCCATCGTCTATTTTTAGGAGAAACCCGCCCTTCTCTTCACAGTAATCCTTTGCTTTGGTCCAGTTCATTACGTCCTGGGAGAACAGGTAACAGCTGTTTCTGAACGGGATCCAGTCAGGTTCAGTACAGCCAGATGTAAGTAAGTCTATGTAAGCGAGAGAAACAAAGAGTGCACAATGGTGTTGCATGAAACTATTGTTTTTTACTCAGTCATGCAAAACATTTAATCAAAACATCATATTAAAAACTCAAATTAGTAACACTACTATAAGGTTCCATTAGTTCACATTAGTTATTAACAGACATGAAAGAACAATGAGCAGAACATTTATTACAGTGTTTATTCATCTTAATGACAGTAAACGTTCATTGTTAGTTCATGTTAATTTACACTAATGTAGCACAACTTTTGATTTGAATAATGCATTAATTAAATTTTGGAATTAACTAAGATTAATAAATGCTGTAGAATTATTGTTCATTCATTTGAACCAAATGTTAACTAATGAACCTTCTTGTAAAGCAATACAAAAAAAAGAAGAGGACATGACTAATTTATTAATTTACTGAATTCAACTGAATTTTCATTTTGGTGAATCTACACTATTTGGACAGTTTCGGAAATTCTTATTTCACTGGACTGTTGTTGTATGATTTTTTTTGCACACCCGCAGACCTTTTTCTTATTTCTACACACATTATTTTTTGTTTGTCTCAAGCTGATTAAATCAATGTAATCCTACCCAGATAGTGCGGCATATTACTTCCCACCCCCTCAATGCTTCTCCTCATTTAATTTTACCATCGTCAAATACCATAACTGAAGATATAATTCTTGTTACGCTGGCGGTGCATCTTCATTACGAACTCTCTAGGTGAAATAACAATGGGTTTTCTGCATTAATACAAAAGCAGCTTACATTCGAGTGCAATATTGCACATGGGTTTAGAATTTACTCACGTGCAAATGATAGTTTATAAGAAAGAGTTTGAAGAGATGATCTCAGTAACTCCATTGAATGTTTCAGGTCCGACAGTGAGCTTGACATGCCCACTTAAGTTGAAGAAAAAAAGAAAACAATAAATCAGCGTGATTTCCTCTAATATAGGAAAAATATAATTCTGTAGAATACTTACAAATTCTAAATGAAAATGTCCTCCGACTGTCCTCTGCTAGTTTACTCCTAAGAGTCGATACTTCTGAACTCAAAGCGTCCATCAGACTCTTGACTTCAGTGTGTGACGTATCCTGCTGACGCTCTAAAGGAGAGAAAAGGCCAATTAATAAACAGCTTCAAACCCATGAAATGTTGTTTTATATTTGAGGATTCAAAGCTGACGTGTATGTCCAGTGCTCACCCAGCTTTTGTAGTTTTTCTTCTTGTTTGGATGCGAGTGAACTCAGTGATGAGCCGAGATCGCTCATCAGGGTCTCAATATTAGACAGCTTCTTTATTTGCATTTCTTTTGCATAAAGAGTCAAAGAGACAGATAATTAGGAAATAATCAATGTTTTTTATGCACATATCATATATTGGAGTATTTTCAGGGACAAATGTCAAAGAGGAAAGGGATAGTTAAGCATCATGCTCTGTTGAGATTGAATCATGCAAAAATTAATTGCATTAAATATTTCCCCCAAACAAGCATTAGAAATGTGAAATTTTTCATGGAGAATATTTGGAAACTGTTTGATGCCCATCATGAATTCTCATATTACAATTGTGTGCAAATAAATAAAAAAAATGTTTTATTCAGATCTGCCACAAGATAAAACAATGAAAGGCACTAACCTCTGGTCTCTGGGTTACTTGATCCAGACGTGTTCAAATATGAACTCAGGCTGAACACTAAGTTCTGCAGCTCAGAAACCTTCTTTTCTAGATCACCTCCTGTCAAAATAATTCGTAATTAAAAGTCCATTACCAAAACTGATCTGTGACAATGATGATGATGAAGTTCTCACCTGTGTACTGAAATTCAGATTTGACTGAGGTTAGATCAGAAGTATGGCTTTTCATCCAGCTCTCCAGCATTGAGAACTTTCGTTCCTGATGGGAATCTTTGAACCAAAGTAAACAGAAAAGAAAAAAGATTTTCACTGGAGATTATGTAAAATCTGTTCAGAGCCTGCAAGAACAAGATTCATAACACAGTTTCTGGTTTATTAGTTAACTGAGCTGTTTTTAGAACATTGCAACACTCTTCATATAAATTTATTCAAAAAAAAAAAAAATCTTTATTTTTTATTTTTTATAATTAAACGGCTTTATAATATCATATTAATAGACAGAATACTGTAAAATGTAATATTTTTAATATTTTAAAAATGAATAGGTGATACTACATGACATGAAAAATACTAACACAAAATATAAATAAAACAATTTCTTATAAAATAATATTAATAATAATAATAATAATAGTAATAATAATAATGTATAACCATGGTGTTTAATCCACTCACAGATGACAGAAGTCAAAACCATGAAAATAATCATGCAGACTGTTCCCATAAGCACAAAGATGCCAGTTTGTCTCCTGTATAGAAGACCTGCAGAAAATAAAAACATCCCCTTGATTCCTGCTGTTCATTTCGTCTCCTCTTTTAGACTTTAATACTCTAAAAGAGTTTAGAGTAATAATACAAGCACTGTGTACTGTATAAGCAAAAGAACTAATGATAAACATATCAGTACAAAACATTAATAACCATATACTTAGCACATGAATGTGAAAAGGTTTTGCTAAATGTCTTTCTCAATTTCAATTACATTCCAAATATAAAAGTTGCTTTTAAAATGATAATTAAAAAAGGTGTCAACACATTTTAAAAAAGTGCCATTGCAGGACTTAATGAAACATTTTCCATTTCACCTGAACTGTAAAAGCCAAATGAAGTTTAATGTCTCAAGATTCAAGTTAGTTTCTCTATTTCTCTTTCTGTATCAAATAGAATGTGATTTTAATAAATCTTTCAAACCTCTCTGAAATGATTTCTTTGGTTCACACTCCATCTCCATTTTAGTGTATTCTTCCAAGCGATCCATTCCCATTTTCTGAGGCCGTGAAGTGTTAGTAAAATAAGCAGTTGCTTGCTTCTTCCAGCGAGAAATTAAAATACCTCCCTTATATCATAATCCATTATGCAATCATGTTCCTTAAATGAAACCAAAGGTACATTCACTTCCACATTCTGATATTTAGGGAACTGGGAGAATTCTAGGTATTTTGTTACAGAGACACTGATGAGAAAATGTCTATAACAAACTTTTAACTTTTTTATTTAGTGTTCTTCATTAGAAGTATGATGCTGGTTAGGTCATGCATTAGCTAAATATTATCTGTTAATAACCAAAAAATGTATTAATAATAAATAAATAAAAATAAAATAAAATAGAATTCTCCCCAAAATGTGCCCCATTCCATGGATCTAGTTTGCCATTTTGATATACAGTATATACACATACACTCACTGGCCACTTTATTGGGTGCACCTTGCTAGTATCAGGTTGGACCCCCTTTTGCTTTCAGAATTGTCTTAATTCTTTGTTGCATTGATTCAACAAGGTGTTGGAAACATTCCTCAGAGATTTTGGTCCATATTGACATGATAGCATCACGCAGTTGCTGTAGATTTGTTGACTGCACATCCATGATGTGAATCTCCCGTTCCTCCACATCCCAAAGCTGCTCTACTGGATTGAGATCTGGTGACTGTGGAGGCCATTTGAGTAAAGTGAACTCACTATCATGTTCAAGAAATCATTCTGAGATGATTTAAGCTTTGTGACATGGTGCATTATCCTGCTGGAAGTAGCCATCAGAAGAAGGGTACATTGTAGTCATAAAGAGATGGACATGGTCAGCAACAAGACTGTGGAGTTTAAACGATGGTCCATTGGTACTAAGGTGCCCAAAGTGTGCCAAGAAAACATCCCCCACACCATTACTCCACCACCACCAGCCTGAACTATTGAGACGAGGCCGGGTGGATCCATGCTTTCATGTTCAGAGAAGTTATTCTTCATCCCTTGATTGTTACGAGTGGTTATTTGAGTTACTGTTGCCTTTCTATCATCTCTAACCAGTCTGCCCATTCTCCTCTGACCTCAACAAGAGATTTTCATCCACACAACTGTTACTCACTGGATGTTTTCTCTTTTTTAAGACCATCCTCTGTAAACCCTAGATATGATTGTGTGTGAAAATCTCAGCAGATCAGCAGTTTTTGAAATATTCAGGCCAGCCCGTCTGGCACCAACAACCATCCCATGTTAAAAGACACTTAAATCACCTTTCTTCCTCATTCTGATGCTCGCTTTGAACTTCAGTAATTCGTCTTCACCACATCTAGATGTCTAAATGCACTGAGTTGCTTCCATGTGATTAGCTGATTAGCAATTTGTGTTACTTGTGGCCGGTGAGGGTATACGTGTGTATGTGAATATATGTATATACATGTATATATATACTGTATATATATATATATATATATATATATACTGTACACTATCCTGTGCAATGACTTTTTTACGTTTGTGACGGCTGTAGGGAATTTTACTTTTTACTACTTCCATATTCCGTATCATGGTTAGTGAAAGACAAAAATAATTTTGCTGTCTTAACAAAATACTGCTGTTTTGCTGATCTTGGACTTTTAAACCAGCACAAAAAAGAAAAGAAAACCTGAACTGACCTATAGGGAAGTGAAAATAATTATTATGAAATTTATAATTCTAACCATTTTGGCCATAAATAAAAATGGAGTTACTGTGAAAATGACGCCTGAAATCTGCCATGAAAAATCCTGTACCTTTCTTTTAGTACAATCTGTATGAAAATACCAGCGACCAGACCTTTTTTATTGCTTAAACATATTGATAAGCAGATGTCAACCAAATGCATCTAATATGAAATTTCTTTAAAAGTTCTAACAATGTCGCACGGTAAATATAATACTTATAATACAAGTAGAGCACTATTGACTACATTTGTGACATAATGACAACTGCCACAAAAGTATTTGTACATTCAAATGCACACTTTAGCCAAAAGACTAACCTTTATGTTTTCACATGATTAAACTGTTCACAGGTTGACAAGTTTCTGGTTTTATTACAGTTCATCAGTGTGATTATTGTTGAATTTTTGACACAGAATGAGTAGGGTCCGTTTGCTAGGATGAGATATTAATTTTGTCATGTTACGGGATTCCTATGGAGCCTTAAAAGTCTTAAATTTGGTTTAATAAAATTTAAGGCCATACAATTTCAAATAGTACACAAAAAAATCTTGATTATTTTAAGAGGTCTTAAATTTGTGGGACAGAAAACAGTCATTGCAATACGGATATGCAACTATTAAACTTCAAAAGGCTAATTGAATATGTTTTAGATGGTTGCAAGAGTGCATATCTCTCATTTTTCTGAATGAGCATTTGGAAGTAGCAAAGCATAGCCATTTCAAAAGTACAGTTTCCGTGTATTTCAGGATTGTTTATGATTAAAAGTCCCTCAATATGCATAAAATGCTTGGTATTGGTATTTTGGTTTCACACTAATCCGTATCTGCATTTATATCAGCGTAAACCCATGTGGCTTCTCTCTGGGTCACAGGAAAGAAAGACTAAGAATATTATTTAACACATTCAAAATGTAGAGTTTATTAGTACAATGCAATCATTTTTTTTTAAATGCTTTTCTTCAAAAACACATGATTGTATCCAGCTTAAATTGACCTGTAGTTTATGTGCATTAATAAGAGAACAGCATTTCAATAACAAATTCCAATACAAATGTAAACATTGATGAAAAAAAAAACAGTTTTGATTATATAAACATGCAGTTGCCCTGTTTTGCAGTTGAATGTGGATTTGTTTTAAGATTTAATGGGTTTGTACTGGAATGGCATGCAGTATTAATTTTAAAAAGTCTTACATTTGATTTGTGAATCTCTGGAGAAAGGCTGTATTAGTCATACACCAAACACATAATTCATTTGATTAGTAATTTACACCCAAAGATAACACCCCCACCACACACAAATTCTTTTTAAAATATTCTTTCAGTTTTGACCACACTCAGTCCTGTTTTCTCCTTTCACATATATAGTTCATTTTGATAGAGCAGTGGGCATCATTTAGCAGCCCGTATGCTGTAATGTGCACACAGTCCTCTCCTTCCTCTCCCAGGCCATGGTCTTTCCAGTCATCTGGCTGACCAGGGCTCCACTGTCTGTGAAATTGAAATTTGAAAACCTGTTTCAGCATTCATTCACAGTTCTTGTACTATGCTATATGCAATATGCAACCCAACCAGACCTGGGTCATGTCCAATCTATTTATATTCGAGTTCTCTCTCTGACTGCACTTACAAAGGGAACTAAATATCCAGTTCTCTATATATTCAACTCACATTTTATTCATGGTGTAAGGAGTTTCATCCGCCCATCTCCACTGCCCTGTGTTCTGGTCCGTTAGACCAGTCCAGTATTCTTGTGGTTTGGCTGTACTGGTAACAAATTCCTGGTAAGGTAGAAAAAATAATCACTGAAAGACTTAATGGAAAGTTAAAGGGTGTGTGTGCGTGTGTGTGTGTGTGTGTGTGTGTGTTACGCACCCACTCCCTCTCAGAGCCATCTTCTATTTTTAGGAGTAGTGCGCCCTTCTCTTCACAGTAATTTTTAGCTTTGGTCCAGGTCATCGAGTCATGCGAGAACAGGTAACAGCTGTTTCTGAACGGGATCCAACCAGATTCAGTACATCCTGGTATAAGTAAGTCTGTAAGAGAACGAGCGAATGAAGGAGACAGAACAGGACTAGTTTTCTCTGAGAGAAGGTTTTGTAATTTCTCAGTACTGATTTTATCTTGTTTATCCACAAACAAGTAAAAAAACATTTTTTTTTAATCACACAGAATGAATGTTTGTGCGTGCTGAACATTATGTGACCCGGGTCGCTGGGGTATATTTGTAGAAACAGCCAAAAAAACATTGCATGGGTCAAAATTATCCATTTTTCTTTTATGCCAAAAATCATTAGGATATTAAGTAAAGCTCATGTTCCATGAAGATATCTTGTAAATTTCCTACTGTAAATATATCAATTTTTAGTTAGTGATATGCATTGCTAAGAATTCATTTGGACAATTTTAAAGCTGATTTTCTCAATATTAGATTTTTTTTTGCACCCTCAGATTCCAGATTTTCAAATAGTTGTATCTCAGCCAAATATTGTCCAATCCTAATTAACCATGCATCAATGGAAAGCTATTTATTCATCTTTCAGGTGATGTATAAATCTCAATTTAAAAAAAAGACCCTTATGACCGGTTTTGTGCTCCAGGGTCACATAGTCAGGCTAAAGAGGATGCCTACAGAAATGGGGACAGGGTCTTGTACAATCAGGCCAGGAACACACTGAACAAAGAGATCAGAGCGGCTAAAAAGACCTACGCTAAAAAGTTGAAAGACCAGTTTACTTCCAACGACTCAACTTCAGTGTGGAGAGGTCTAAGAGCCATCACGAACTACAAGACACCATCCCCTTGCACTGAGGCTAATCAACGACTTGCTAACGACCTGAATGAGTTTTATTGCAGATTTGAAACCCCCATCACCCATTCTGACCATCTCCCTACACAACCATTAACACATCCTGCAATCCCCCCCTCCACACCTCCTGCTCTTCAAATCTGTGAAGATGATGTGCGCCAGGTCTTCAAGAAGAACAAAAGAAGAAAAGCACCAGGCCCAGATGGTGTTACACCAGCCTGTCTGAAAATCTGTGCTGACCAGCTGGCCCCCATCTTTTCACAGATCTTCAACAGATCCCTGGAGTTGTGTGAAGTGCCTTCCTGCTTCAAACGCTCCACCATCATCCCCATCCCAAAGAAACCCAAGATAGCAGAACTTAACGACTACAGACCTGTGGCTCTAACATCTGTCGTCATGAAGTCGTTTGAAAAACTGGTTGTGGCTTATCTGAAGGACATCACTGGACCCATACTGGACCCCCTCCAGTTTGCTTACCGAGCAAACAGGTCCGTGGATGATGCAATCAACATGGGATTGCACTTCATCCTGCAACATCTGGACAAAACAGGGACTTATGTGAGGATCCTATTTGTGGACTTTAGTTCGGCATTCAACACCATCATCCCAACAGCCCTTCAGACCAAACTGACCCAGCTCTCTGTTCCTAGCTCTATCTGTCAGTGGATCACCAGCTTTCTGACAGATAGGCAACAGTTAGTGAGACTGGGGAAATTCAGGTCAAACAGCTGCTCCACCAACACTGGTGCCCCTCAGGGATGTGTTCTCTCCCCTCTGCTCTTCTCCCTGTACACCAACGACTGCACCTCTAAAGACCCCTCTGTCAAGCTCCTAAAGTTTGCAGACGACACTACAGTCATCGGCCTCATCCAGGACGGTGATGGGTCTGCTTACAGACAAGAGGTTGAGCAGCTGGCTGTCTGGTGCAGTCTTAACAACCTGGAGCTGAACACGCTCAAAACAGTGGAGATGATCGTGGACTTCAGGAGAAACCCACCTGCACTTTCCCCACTCACCATCATGAACAGCACTGTGACTGCAGTGGAGTCATTCAGATTCCTGGGAACCACCATCTCTCAGGACCTGAAGTGGGATAATCACATTGACTCCATTGTGAAAAAGGCCCAACAAAGGTTGTATTTCCTTCGCCAGCTGAGGAAGATTAACCTGCCACAGGAGCTGCTGAAACAGTTCTACTCCACCATCATTGAATTTGTCCTCTGTACTTCAATAACTGTCTGGTTTGGTTCAGCAACAAAATCAGACATCAGAAGACTACAGAGAACTGTTCGGACTGCAGAAAGGATTATTGGTGCTCCCCTGCTCACCCTTCAAGAACTGTATACATCCAGAGTGAGGAAAAGGGCTCAAAATCACTCTGGATCCCTCACATCCAAGTCACCCCATCTTTGAACTTTTGCCATCTGGCCGGCGCCTCAGAGCCGCAAACACCAGAACAGCAAGGCACAAGAACAGTTTCTTCCCCCAGGCAATCTACCTCATGAACAGTTAAATGTTCCCTACTTATGCTTATAAACATGCAATATCCTTATATTTATTTGTTAACCCTCCATCCTAGAACATTCCTGCATCTCACTCAATCCTATTCCATTATCATTTATAGCACAATTGTTTATACACTTATTTATTTGTCAATTTGTAAATATCTTTTTTTTTTTTTTTTCTGTATGTTGTTGTCTCTGTGTACTGGAAGCTTATGTCACTAAAACAAATTCCTTGTATGCGTAAGCATACTTGGCAATAAAGCTCTTTCTGATTCTGATTCTGATTCTGATTCATATTATTAACCCTATTAACCCACCCCACAATGCTTGTTATTTTGACCACCATAGCAATGGTAATTATGACAAATGACAGCATTAGAAGATGCATATATTTCAGCACAATGGAATTCAGAGTTTACTCACTGATAAAAGATAGTCTATAACTAAGAGACTGAACTGATGATTTCACTTCCGACATTAAATCCTTCAGATCCGTCAGTGTTTTTGACATATCCACTTTAGTTGGAGATAAAAAAAAAAAATTACATTAGCATGATTACCTCTAATGTAGAAAAAAGCACAATTCTATAAACAGAATGATTCATAATATTTATATATATTCTATGTTTGCTGTCTTACCCAAGAAACGTTGTGTGCGTAAAATAGACCTTGGATTGTCCTCTGTTAGTTTACTCCTAAGAGTCGATACTTCTGAACTCAAACCGTCCATCAAACTCTTGACTTCAGTGTGTGACGTATCCTGCTGACGCTCTAAAGGAGAGAGAATAATAAACCAATTAATAAACAGATTGTCATTTTATATTTGAGGATTCAAAGCTGACGTGTACGTCCAGTGCTCACCAAGCTTTTGTAGTTTTTCTTCTTGTTTGGATGCAAGTGAACTCAGTGACGAGCCGAGATCGCTCATCAGGGTCTCAATATTAGACAGCTTCTTTATTTGCATTTCTTTTGCATATAGAGTCAAAGAGACAGATAATTAGGAAATAACCAATGCTTTTTAAGCACATATCATGTCTAAGACTATTTTCAGCGTCAAAATTCAAAGAGGAAAGGAATAGTCAGCCATCATGGTCTATTGAGATTGACTTTTCTGTCAAAGTCAAAATATTCTTTGCATTAAAGATGCCAAGACAGACTTTAGATGCAACATTCTTCATGGAGACAATCTGAAGAGTGTTCTGTTGAAATTTCAGATCAGGTTATAATTAAAAGATTGCAATCAATCAATTCATTCAATCTCCCAAAAATAAAACATTAAGGCAAAGACAAGGCACTAACCTCTGGTCTCTGGGTTACTTGATCCAGACGTGTTCAAATATGAACTCATGCTAAACACTAAGTTCTGCAGCTCAGAAACCTTCTTTTCTAGATCACCTCCTGTCAAAAATAATCAGTAATCAAAAGTCCATTACCAAAACTGATCTGTGACAATGATGATGATGAAGTTCTCACCTGTGTACTGAAATTCAGATTTGACTGAGGTTAGATCAGAAGTATGGCTTTTCATCCAGCTCTCCAGCATTGAGAACTTTCGTTCCTGATGGGAATCTTTGAACCAAAGTACACATATTACAATTACGGATTAGTACCGGATAGTTCATTGAGCAGTGTGTAGACTATTAACATAAAACCCCACTCTTAAAAATGCTGTGTTAAATACAACCCATCGCTGGGTAAAATATGGACAAACCCAGCGATTGGTTTGTTTTGCCCCAGCAGATGGGTTATTGCCCAACTTTGTTTAAACATTTATTGGTTGAAACAACCACAGGTCTTTTCACAAAAAAAAAAAAAAAAAAAATGCTGGGTTGTTTCAACCCAATTTTGGGTCAAATATGGACTAACCCAACCATTGGGTAAAATTTTTACATTCAAAGGTGCTGTAGGGAACTTTTGTAAAAAAAAATATTTTTTACATATTTGTTAAACCTGTCATTATGTCCTGACAGTAGAATATGAGACAGATAATCTGTGAAAAAATCAAGGTCCTCTGGCTCCTCCCAGTGTCCCATTGCCATTTGCAGAAATACATCGCTCCTGTTAAGAAACAACCAATCAGAGCTGCGGTCCGTAACTTTGTTTGTGTTCAAAATGTAGAAAAATGTATATAATAAGTGAGTACACCATGAATCCATTTTCCAAACCGTGTTTTTAGCTTGTCCTGAATCACTAGGGTGCACCTATAATAAGTGTTTATATTCGGACTATTTTAGATTGCTTCGGGGATACCGCGGCGGAGTAACCCAGTACCTTTGTGATTCTTCATAGACATAAACAGAGAGAAGTAGATCCGGCTACGATGTTCTTCCGCAAGACGCAAGCAGTTCTGTTTATTAACCGCTAGAGCGTCAAAAGTTACCGACTGCAGCTTCAATTCTTTACCCAAAAGTTGGGTTAGTCCATATTTGACCCAAAGTTGGGTTGAAACAAGAGGCGAGCTATAGCAGAGCTGCTAGAAAATATGAAAAAAATAGTGGAAAAAATCATGAAATGAAAAATTTATGTCAGTGTTATTGTATGCCAAAACTGTGTCGTTTAATCCACTCACAGATAACAGAAGTCAAGACCATGAAAATAATAATGCAGACTGTTCCTAGAAGGATCACAGTTAGTCTCCTGCATGGAAGATCTGCAGAGAACAAAAACATCCCCTTGAGACATTTGTATTTTTCATTTTAAAAGGTTTCTGCTGGTCTTAATATAATCTTAAAAAACACTTATTTAACTTTTGCATCAATTAAAAAAATTACACATTCTTAGAAAAATAATTTGCCCCCAAAAATATTTTAATTTGATGAAAATGTGCTCAACCTCAGTCCATCCAAAATGTAGATGAGTTTGTTTCTTAATAGTTTGTTTCTTCAGATGAAGAAGCCCATTAACAGACATTTGTTCTTTTTTAAATTATAAATTTGCTACATTTGTATCAGAAAACTAGATGACTTCTATATCATTATGATTCTCATTTGCACTGGAAAACAAGACAAAAATAGTGAGGAAGAACAGTATAGTAGTATTACAGTAAAAGCTATTTCAGTGTTCAAGTCATTTAAATCATTATTATCATTATTTACAGGCGGTATGTATAATAAGCAATGATATCAATGATGCATGCATCAGCACAAAGCATTTAATTAGCACATGAATGTGATCAACAGTTGAAGCTCACTGGTTACAAATTCGTGACGATATAAATACATTTATTTCAAACCTCTCTGAAATGATTTCCTTGGTTCACATTCCATCTCCAGTTTACTGTATTCTTCAGTGTTATCCATTTTCCTGAGACAGAAGAGAGCAATATGAGCAGCTGCTTGTTGTTGGGATTCTGCAGATTTTAGTTCCTTATAAAGTTGATGGGAATGTTTAAAGGAACGTGACCACTTTATAATGGGAGGACTGTTATTGAGACACACTAAAAACCTTTTTTTCCACCCCATATGACTTTTCTTAAGTCTTATGACTGTTATGTCATTTCTTCACTGTAGGCCAGGGGTCGGCAACTTTTTGGTCATGAATTGCCTTTTTTTCTGGTTAACCACTGTGCCAATAAGCTTCCTGTTTTTTAAATATATTCTGTGTGCGGTTATACAGTACATAATCATAAATGTCCAGATACTCATCTGTATTTGATTATCATAAAAATAGTGCATAGTGCATTTTTTCATAAATCTTTTAAACTTTTCAAAAACTTAAATTTCAATTTTTTTATTGGACTTTGAATATCAGATTTACAGTGTGACCCTACTGAACCCCATTGTATGCGTGTGAAGGATGTTGTTCACTAAACACGGTCATTGTGTGGATCGTTAAGAACTTTGTATACACACTTAAAAATAACTAGCATTTATAGCAGTCATTTTTATTGCTAATGCAGAATAAACAGTGTACTTTACATCATGCATTTTGTTGATGTGTCAACATGTAAAACTATCATTTAGCCAACCATTTAGCTAAAGATTGCCAGTATGTTATAGAAGTTTCTGAAATGTTCCATGGATCTAGTTTCTAATTTTGATTTCTTTAAACATCCACTTTCTTATGAACTGACTTGCATGAATCATTTTGCTGAATGAACAAAGCACTGCAGTTGTGCTGAGCTTGTACTTTGTAAAAATATAATGGGATGATAATTTGGGATATGAGAGTGGCTGTCAAACTAACGTATTTACTGTCTAATCGTCTTTCGTTCAATAAATACCTGTTTGTTTTTGAACCCACTGCAACCTAACCAAGTGACACAGAGTGTGCGCACTGTTGCCAACTTAGTGACTTTGTCAATAGATTTAGCGAAGTTTTTCCAAAAAAAAAAAAAAATTGGTCTTCAGTGTTAAAGGTCCCGTTCTTCGTGATCCCATCTTTTAAACTTTAGTTAGTGTGTAATGTTGTTGTTAGAGTATAAATAATATCTGTAAAATTCTAAAGCTCAAAGTTCAATGCCAAGCGAGATATTTTATTTAACAGAATTTGCCTACATCGAATGACCAGTTTGGACTACATCCCTCTGCTTCCTTCACTAAAACCGCTTTTTTTTTACCTCTGCCCACATGAATACACAAAAAAGGGGGCGTGGTCTTGTTGCGCCCGCACGGAGAAGAAGGAACAGCTGCGTCTGTGTTTGTCGCCATCTCGGAGTCTAATCATCTTTGTTTGGGCTTCCCAGGGACACTGTTCTTAGAGATTAATGGTTACAATTTATGTTTAACTCGGTTCCCGAAAATTATAATCCACATGTAACACTATGTGCAGCACATTTTGCTGAGGACAGTTTCCTCAATCTCAATCAGTTTAATGCCGGATTTGCACAAAGATTATTCTTGAAAGATGGAGAAGTTCCCTCTTTGTCTGGAGAAGGCGTTGTTTATGGACCACAATCGGTAAGTGTATCGTCACGCTCTCCTGCTGTCTCATCTCACCGCAACTTCCTGGCCACCTTTGACTTCATCTCTCTCCATCCCATTATTCCTGCTGGTTTAATACTGTTCATTTGTGTATCTTCTCATTAAATTATTATTCACTTGCAATTGCTTCCTCGCCCTTCCTACCGTTACAGAACGCTCTGACCAACCATGGAAGCAGCAAGTGCAACCTCTCTTTCTGAATTCATCCTCCACAGTGTCACCCGTATGGATCAACAGCATGAGAGCATCGTCAACAACAGATGCAAACAGGGGGACTGTTCCGTTGCTGACTACTCCATTGAATTTCGCATCTTGGTGGCCGAATTTAAATGGAACGAGGAGGCACAGTAGGATATGTTCCTGCATGGGCTGGCCGACCCTGTTGAAAAGGAGATCTACATGCTTGAGTTGCCATCGCGTCTCAACGAGTTGATTGACTTGGCTCTTTGGGTGGATGCCCGTATTGAACGACTGGGGCAGCACACCCGTTCTACACGTTTACCCGGCAACACTGAAGCTGGCAACCAAAGCAGAGAGAACACGGCTGGTCCCGCCATCTATCACAAGCCCATGCAGGTGGGTAGAGTGCAGCTGTCCGGTGTCTGCTTGTTATTCTGTGCCCGGTTCTGTGTTTCAGGAGAAGGCAGCGGTTCTGTCAAACATGCCTGCAGAGTATCTGGACCTGAAGGAGGTGCTCAGTAAGTCTCGCGCTGCTTCTCTTCCTCCGCATCGTCCCTATGACTGTGCCATAGAGTTATTACCAGGTAAGTGCCCATCTCAAGTCAAACTTTACACTCTTTCTATTCCTGAGATGGAGGCCATGGAGAAATATATTTCTACCAGAAAGACTCAGGAGGTGTAGATAAGAAGGAAGTATTTATTTACAAAAACATACAAAAAACAGAATTATTTTGGCATAGGCCCCATCCGTAGCGTGGATCTGAAGTTTGTAGATACCAGCTAATCCTGCGAAGATGAAGGCAGGGCGGAGCCTACCCCAAAAGAAAGAAAAACGGACTGCAGAAGGAAATTACACTTAGATAATAGAGGAATAGAGGGGAGGTCACGGAAGGAAAGGCTAAGTTAAGCTACAGGTAGTAACGATTGGTTGAAAAGGGGTAATACAGTATTTCACCACCACCACCACCAGTTTTTGCGAATAGATCACTTAGCCAGACATAAGAATACAAAATCAGATTATAGCAGTCTGGATGTAAACAATAATTGTTTGTCTTTGTAATCTTTAATCAAAATCTGAACATTTACTTCCACACTGTAATGCATTTGTTTTCTGATGACGACAGTTTGACAGCATGTGCAAAATATCCTTAAACACCCCTAAGCCGTTAGTTTGCTATGAGTGAGAGACAGAAACCAGGAGCCCAACCAAACCATGCATTCTAATTAATATTCTTTTTCAGCTGGAGATGTCACTACAATGAAATGAAATAAAGTCAGCAGCAGCTTCCGGGTCACATGGACTTTAAGATGCCTGCGGAGCACTGAGCCGAATCTTACCTAGAGTCAAATGGAATAGGACCATGTATACATCAGCTTGATAGATCCAGTGATCATAACAGAGCCAGTCCGAAGAGTGAGCTGTGTAAAGATCAGGTGAGAGCAACGGTTCTCTGCATCTGCATCCATGGAATCTAATTGATTGCATTGTAATGAAATACCAAGGTTGGTAAAATTATCTAATAAACAAATAAAAAAGCAAGAAAGCATAAAAACACTATTCTATTCTATACTATACTCTATTCTATTCTCTAGCTAACTCCCGCAAAACATGACAGACTCCATTTAACCATATGAACCCGACGAGTGAACTCCCCAAAAGAAACCAGACCAAAAATATTGGTAATGCATGGACTAGGACAAAGAGAGAAAAATAAATCTTAATACATTACCATAGCAGAAGGATAAAAACGCTTTACATTACTCAATGATGCCTTACAAGCCAATTAAACTTCAATGGCTATTGAATCCTGTAAAAGGATAGGAAGTACATGAAAACAGATTACAGAAAGGCCTTGGGAGATTATGCGAAAGTATGATGAAATGATTAGTCAATTTAATGTGTATTTGGAAAACTTTAGTGTTTGAGCATAGCAACAAAACACATCTGTTTACGTTCATGCTCTTATTCAGAGGATGCTGGTGCAGGAATAGACAGCAAAGACCTCTTTGCAGAATGGTCTATGTGACCAGAGAGATGTAAGTCATAAAACTTATCCCATTCCAGTACAAAGCATTCAGGAATTGATGTAGATAGACGCGAATGAAACAATGGCCGAATAAACGAAGATGAAAGCATATGATTAAGACAACAAATACATTTAGTGTGCTAAACTTAGCATGTTTTTCAGAAATGAATAATGCGAGCAACAATCTTTATCAGTTTAAAAGATTTGATGTTTATTAACAAGTCTTGAAATGCTTCGTTACAAACGAGTTATTCCAAAAATTGTATCCATTAATTTGATCAACATCTTAATTATGCGGTGCGAGTTTGCTAGATAAGCTCGAAACTCCCAGCGCTTTATCTTGAACGTGTGAGTATGTATTCTCGAAGAGAATAAAATTAATGCCCAAGCGCCACAAGTGCATAAAACATATGTGATTCTTATAATGTTGTAAATAATAATTTTTTGTTGGTAAGAAGGAAGGTTCTCTGCGAACTTGTATTGATTACCGAGAGCTGAACAACATCACGGTAAAGAATACTTATCCTTTGCCGTTGATGTCTTCAGCCTTCAAGTTGCAGGGAGCATCCATCTTAACAAAATTGGATTTACAAACACTTATCATTTGGTCCGCATCAGGAAGTGGGATGAATGGAAAACCGCATTCATCACCCCCAGAAGGCACTTTGAATATTTGGTTATGCCGTTCGGCCTTTCCAACTCTCCAGCAGTTTTCCAAGCTCTTGTGAATGACGTGCTGAGAGACCTGGTAGACCAATTAATATATGTTTATCTGGATGACATATTGATTTTTTCTTTGTCTCTCAAGGAACACGTTAGGCATGTCAGGCGAGTACTCCAGAGGTTGCTAGAGGATGGGCTTTTTGTCAAGGTGGAGAAATGCGTTTTTCATGCACAGTATGTTTTCTTCCTGGGTTACATTGTCTCTTCTGAGGGAGTATGTATGGATCCTGACAAGGTTAAAGCTTTGATGGATCGGCCAAGTCCAGATTCCTGTAAGGCCCTACAGCGGTTTCTGGGGTTCGCCAATTTCTATCTGCGTTTTATTCCCAACTTCAGCCAACTAGTCGCATCTCTGACTGGCCTTGACTTTCCCCAGAATGACGTTCAGGTGGTCCGATACAGCAGAAGCTGTATTCACCAATCTCAAAAGTCACTTTGTTTCGGCTCCGATCTTAGTCACCCCTGATCCCACACGTCAGTTCCTGGTGGAGGTCAACACGTCATAGGTGGAGGTAGATGCAGTGCTTTCCCAACGCGCTTCCTCAGATTACAAGATGCACCCTTGCACGTTTTTTTCCCATCGTTTATCACCCGCTTAACGTAACTATGATATTGGTAACAGAATTGTTGGCCATCAAGTTAGTGTTGGAGGAGTGGCGTCATTGGTTGGAAGGGTCGGGGGTAACTTTTATCATCTGGACCGACCATAAGAATCTCGAAAATATTAGATCTGGCAAAAGACTCAACTCCAGGCAGGCTTTTCTTTGTTGTACCGTCCGGGTTTCAAGAACATCAAACCCGATTCTCCTCTGGATTACTGCATTGATCTATTTCACTTTGCACTACCATGTTGTGTTTATATTTGTACTTAATCCAATTCTCCTTTTGTATTTATGCCTTGGTCACAAATCTTTCCTTTGTCTATATTGCTCATTTGCTTATAAGTTTGTATATTTTTTTTTCCAATATATGTCTGGTCTTATGGTTCACATTTGATTATACAATTAATTCTGTGCTGCAAAAAAATAAAAAATAAAATAAATATAAAAAAATTAATTAGATCCCTTAAATAATGACAATTAAGAATCTTAATCTATTTTTAATTACTACAGAAAAGCATTTGTCCTCATTTGAGGAACTAAAAGAGAACTTAAAGGGGTAGTTCACCCAAAAAGGAAAATTATGTCATTAATCACTTACCCTCATGTGGTTCCAAACCCGTGAGATCTCCGTTCATCTTCAGAACACAGTTTAAGATATTTTTGATTTAGTCCTAGAGCTTTCTGTCCCTCCATTGAAAATATCTACGGTATACTGTCCATGTCCAGAAAGGTAATAAAAACTTCTTCAAAGAAGTCCATGTGACATCAGAGGGGCAGTTAGAATTTTTTGAAGCATCGAAAATACATTTTTGGTCCAAAAATAGCAAAAACTACGACTGTATTCAGCATTGTCTTCTCTTCCGGGTCTGTTGTGAGCGTGTTCACTGCAGTGTAGAGATATCCGGTTCGCGAACGAATCACTCGATGTAACTGGATCTTCTTGAAACAGTCACCCAAATCGAATTGAATCATTTGAAATGTTTTGCATCTCTAATAAGCATTAATCCACAAATGACTTAAGGTTTTAACTTTTTTAATCTGGTTGACACTCCCACTGAGTTCAAACAAACCAATATCCCGGAGTAATTCATTTACTCAAACAGTACACTGACTGAACTGCTGTGAAGAGAGAACTGAAGATGAACACCGAGCCGAGCCAGATAACAAACAAACAATTGACTCGTTCTCGAAATGAAATGAAGACGGACACAGTTTTTGTTATACCCACTGTAAAGACAAAGATTGATGTGTGTTTTACCCTGTCCTGGGCCTGGAGGAGGAGGAGGTTTCATCTCAGGGATGGAGGGTCTTTTAGCATCTATCAGGAAGTTGTTGAAAAAGATGACCTCTTTCTTTACTTCCTCAATCTTGTCACCATGTTTGTTTAGAATGTGCAATATATATATACAGTACAGACCAAAAGTTTGGACACACCTTCTCATTCAAAGAGTTTTCTTGAACATGACTATGAAAATTGTAGATTCACACTGAAGGCATCAAAATTATGAATTAACCCATGTGGAATTATATATGGAATTATATACATAACAAAAAAGTGTGAAACAACTGAAAATATGTCATATTCTAGGTTCTTAAAAGTATCCAGCTTTTGCTTTGATCACTGCTTTGCACACTCTTGGCATTCTCTTGATGAGCTTCAAGAGGTAGTCGCCTGAAATGGTCTTCAACAGTCTTGAAGGAGTTCCCCAAGAGATGCTTAGCACTTGTTGGCCCTTTTGCCTTCTGTCTGCAGTCCAGCTCACCCCTAAACCATCTGGATTGGGTTCAGGTCCGGTGACTGTGGAGGCCAGGTCATCTGGCGCAGCACCCCATCACTCTCCTTCTTGCTCAAATAGCCCTTGATGCCTTCAGTGTGACTTAGTGTGTCCTAACTTTTGGTCTGTACTGTATATATATATATATATATATATATATATATATATATATATATATATATATATATATATATATATATATATATATATATATATACACACACAGGAAATCGACAAAATATAATCATAGAACATTAGCTTTACTTTTAATATACTAGTGATTTTTGGCATAAAAGAAAAATCAATAATTTTGAACCATACAATGTTTTTTTGTTTTTTTTTTTTGGCTAATGCATATACAATTTAACAAGGCATTTTAGTAAAAATGTACATTAAACACTTCTTTGAAAACACAGTGTGACTATGAACTTAATGTCAGCTTGTTATAAATTATAGTTTTGCATATTCAAACATCATACACATCACTACAACCATTTTATTTAGATTTAATCTAATTTTTTATTTAATTATAATCTTAGAATCTAATATACTAAATTAATGAAGCTAAAACTAAAAATAACAAAAATAACAAAGAAATCTAAACTGACAAAAATCTGATTGAATACAAACAAAATTACAAAAAATAGACAAAGCAATAAAAATTTATTTACTATATAGTGAAAAATCTACACTAATTCACTAAATAATATATATGTATAAGCTTATATTGATACTGTTTACTGCATTTGACATACTGATTATTCGCAACCAAATCTATTACCTTACAGAAATAAAATAAATGTCAAATGTAATTTCAAACATTTGTTAAAAGTTTCAAATTGACCTCTAATATCAATGCTGGGAATCAGGGCATCTCCAGTGGACCGTATAGGTTTCCTGAGATTCGGCCCTACAGGAACAGACAGAAAGCAGCCAACTACTTGTGAAATGTTTTTATTTCTATTAAAAAGTTGAAGTTAACACAAGAAAAAGGCAAGAGAGGTTTCAAACAGTCTTACACCGTGTGATGCAACAAACCACTTTAAAAGAGATCTGATCTTCCTGGTCATTTTGACCACTCTTCATCACAGACATTTTGAATTTCAGATTTGCACTCTGCAAATAAATCTCATTTTGACAGAGCAGTGGTTGTCATTTAGTTTCCCAGTATATGTTATCTCCCCACAGTCCTCTCCTCCCTCTCCCATACCATGGTCTCTCCAGTCATCCGGCTGCCCAGGATTCCAGTGCCTGAAACAACGCATAAAAATGTTAATACATGTATTACTTCTACATGCATATAGAGCATCTTTCTGGCATCCCATCTTAAATTCGCTTTATATTATGCTTTATGTTAAACATGTAAATGTAGCTCCATCTTAATGCCAAAATGTGTAAATAACCTCGTGGAGGAATAAATACACTTGTGGTCATATCTTTGGGATAATTTAGATTTTTGTTTCTAAAAGAAGTCTTATCTGCTCACCATTAAAAAACAGTAAAAAAGAGCAACATTGTGAAACATTATTATTTCAAATAACTGTTTGAATATTTTGTAAAGCTAAAATATTCCTGTGATCAAAGCTGAATTTTCAGCATCATTACTGCAGTCTTCATTGTCAAATGATCTTTCAGAAATCTTTTGTAACTTTATAAATGTCACCACTGTCAATTCTGATCAGTTTAATGCATCCTTGCTGAATAAAAGTATTAGTATTACTATTTTTAAGCTACCCTAAAATTTTGGGGTAACTGCTTCCACAAAAATATTTTGCAGCACAGCTGTTTCAGCATTGATAATAATAATCAGAAATAATTCTTAAGCAGCAAATCAGCATATAAGAATGGTTTCTAAAGATGACTTGACACTGAAAACTGGAGTAATGATACTGAAAATTCAACTTTGTTCACAGGAATAAACTACATTTTATAGTATGTTATGATTAGGGCTGGACCAGAATATTCAATAATTCGTTCGATGGGTTGACATTCGATTTTAGTTCATCTGGAAGAGGAGACAAAAATGCCGAAAACCTCAGTTGTGTGGGAGCCCTTTAAATTGAGAGAGGACAAGACAAAGGCAGTGTAGGTCCGTGCCAAATGTGCCATTTAAAACTGGCCTACCATATCAATCAATCAATCAATCAATCACCTTTATTTATATAGTGCTTTAAACAAAATACATTGCGCCAAAGCACTGAACAACATTCATTTGGAAAACAGTGTCTCAATAATGCAAAATGATAGTTAAAGGCAGTTCATCATTGAATTCAGTTATGTCATCTCTGCATTGCGCATTGAGTTTGAAAAATCACCTGAGTTCTGTAAGTAGGCTAGTAAGCCTATAGTATGCTGTCGGTAAAAAAAAAACGGCATGTTAATCAGTAATTTACACAAGATAAAAAAGTGCTCTTAATTTGCTTGGAAAAAACTTGCGAATATGGCGACCAAAAAAATTTAATAAAACTGTAATAATATAAACTCCATAATCATCGGGAAGGAGGAGGCGGGAACCGGCAGACAATCAAAATGAAACTCCATCCATCCATCATCTTCCGCTTATCCGGGGCCGGGTCGCGGGGGCAACAGTCTAAGCAGAGACGCCCAGACTTCCCTCTCCCTAGCCACTTCCTCCAGCTCTTCCGGGGGGACCCCGAGGCGTTCCCAGGCCAGCCGGGAGACATAGTCCCTCCAGCGTGTCCTAGGTCTTCCCCGGGGCCTCCTCCCGGTGAGACGTGCCTGGAACACCTCCCTGGGAAGGCGTCCAGGAGGCATCCGAAATAGATGCCCGAGCCACCTCAGCTGGCTCCTCTCGATGTGGAGGAGCAACGGCTCTACTCTGAGCTCCTCCCGAGTGACCGAGCTTCTCACCCTATCTCTAAGGGAGCGCCCAGCCACCCGACGGAGAAAGCTCATTTCGGCCGCCTATATCCGGGATCTTGTCCTTTCGGTCATGACCCACAGCTCATGACCATAGGTGAGAGTAGGAACGTAGATTGACCGGTAAATTGAGAGCTTTGCCTTACAGATCAGCTCCTTCTTCACCACGACAGACCGGTACAGCGACCGCATTACTGCAGAAGCTGCACCGATCCGTCTGTCAATCTCACGTTCCATCCTTCCCTCACTCGTGAACAAGACTCCAAGATACCTGAACTCCTCCACTTGAGGCAGGAACTCTCCACCAACCTGAAGTGGGCAATCCACCCTTTTCCGACTGAGAACCATGGCCTCGGACTTGGAGGTGCTGATTCTCATCCCAGCCGATTCACACTCGGCTGCAAACCGTCCCAATGCACACTGAAGGTCCTGGTCTGAGGATGCCAACACGACAACATCATCCGCAAAAAGCAGCGACGAAATCGTATGGTCCCCAAACCGGACACTCTCCGGCCCTTGGCTGCGCCTAGAAATTCTGTCCATAAAAATTATGAACAGAACCGGTGACAAAGGGCAGCCCTGCCGGAGTCCAACATGCACCGGGAACAGGTCTGACTTACTGCCGGCAATGCGAACCAAGCTCTTGCTCCGGTCGTACAGGGACCGAACAGCCCTAAGTAGGGAGCCGCCGACCCCATACTCCCGGAGCACCCTCCACAGGATGTCGCGAGGAACATGGTCGAATGCCTTCTCCAAGTCCACAAAACACATGTGGACTGGTTGGGCAAACTCCCATGAACCCTCCAGCACCCTGGAAAGGGTATAGAGCTGGTCCAGTGTTCCACGACCGGGACGAAAACCACACTGTTCCTCCTGGATCCGAGGTTCCACTATCGGCCGAATTCTCCTCTCCAGTACCCTGGCATAGACTTTTCCAGGGAGGCTGAGAAGTGTGATCCCCCTATAGTTGGAACACACTCTCCGGTCCCCCTTCTTGAAAAGAGGGACCACCACCCCGGTCTGCCAGTCCAGAGGTACTGTCCCCAACCGCCATGCGATGTTGCAGAGGCGTGCCAGCCAAGACAGCCCCACAACATCCAGAGACTTGAGGTACTCGGGGCGGATCTCGTCCACCCCCGGTGCCTTGCCACCGAGGAGCTTTTTAACTACCTCGATGACTTCAGCCCGGGTGATGGACGAGTGCCCCTCCGAGTCCCCAGCCACTGCTTCCTCAACGGAACACAAGTCGGTGGGATTGAGAAGATCCTCGAAGTATTCCTTCCACCGCCCGACGATATCCCCAGTTGAGGTCAACAGGTGCCCATCTCTACTGTAAACAGTGTTGGTAGGGCACTGCTTCCCCCTCCTGAGGCGTCGAACAGTTTGCCAGAATCTCTTCGAGGCCAACCGATAGTCCTTCTCCATGGCCTCACCGAACTCCTCCCAGGCCCGAGTTTTTGCCTCCACGACTACCCGGGCTGCAGTCCGCTTGGCCTGCCGGTACCTGTCAGCTGCCTCCGGAGTCCCACAAGCCATCCAGGCCCGATAGGACTCCTTCTTCAGCTTGACAGCATCCCTTACTTCCGGTGTCCACCACCGGGTTCGGGGATTGCCGCCTCGACAGGCACCGGAGACCTTACGGCCACAGCTCCGAGCAGCCGCAGCGACAATGGAGGTGGAGAACATGGTCCACTCGGACTCAATATCTCCAGACTCCCTCGGGATCCGGTCGAAGCTCTGCCGGAGGTGGGAGTTGAAGATCTCTCTGACAGGGGGCTCGGCCAAACGTTCCCAACAGACCCTCACAGTACGTTTGGGTCTGCCGAGTCTGTCCAGCTTCCTCCCCCGCCATCGGATCCAACTCACCACCAGGTGGTGATCAGTTGACAGCTCCGCCCCTCTCTTCACCCGAGTGTCCAAGACATATGGCCGAAGGTCTGATGACACGATGGTCGATCATCGACCTCCGGCCAAGGGTGTCCTGGTGCCACGTGCACTGGTGGACACCCTTATGCTTGAACATGGTGTTCGTTATGGACAAACCGTGGTTAGCACAGAAATCCAATAACAGAACACCGCTCGGATTCAGGTCAGGGGGGCCGTTCCTCCCAATCACGCCCCTCCAGGTGTCACTGTCACTGCCCACGTGAGCGTTGAAGTCCCCCAGTAGAACGACGGAGTCTCCAGTCGGAGCACTTTCCAGCACCCCTCCCAGAGACTCCAAGAAGGCCGGGTAGTCCGCACTGCCGTTCGGCCCGTAGGCACAAACGACAGTGAGAGACCTATCCTCGACTCGAAGGCGCAGGGAAGCGACCCTCTCGTTCACCGGGGTAAACTCCAACACATGGCGGCTGAGCTGGGGGGCTATTAGCAAACCCACTCCAGCCCTCCGCCTCTCACCATGGGCAACTCCAGAGTGGTAGAGAGTCCAGCCTCTCTCAAGAAGTGTGGTTCCAGAGCCCAAGCTGTGCGTTGAGGTGAGCCCGACTATCTCTAGTCGGTACCTCTCGACCTCCCGCACAAGCTCAGGCTCCTTCCCCGCCAACGAGGTGACATTCCACGTCCCTAAAGCCAGATTCCGTGTCCAGAGATCGGGTCGTCGGGGGTCTCGCCTTCGACTGTCGCCCGATCCTCTATGCACCGGCCCCTTACGCTCCCTCCTGCAGGTGGTGAGCCCACAGGAGGGCGGCCCCACGTCACTCCTTCGGGCTAAGCCCGGCCGGACCCCATGGGGGAAGGCCCGGCCACCAGGCGCTCGCATACGGGCCCCAACCCCGGGCCTGGCTCCAGGGTGGGGCCCCGGCTGCGCCATGCCGGGCGACGTCACGGTCCTTGATTTTAATTTTGCCATAAGGGGTTTTATGAACTGTTCTTAGTCTGGCCCGTCACCAAAATGAAACTGTAATTACAAAAATAAACACAAAACAGTGCATCAGCCCCTCACGGACAACTGATGCACACAAATAAAAACCAAACATAAAATAAAGCCCAGGCCTGGTCCTCTCTCGTCCTTCACTCATCCTTCACTCATCCTTCGTTGCTCCAGTATTATATCCTTCCATCTCCTCTGTGGGATTTGAGACCGGTGGGTCGAGCAGGTGTCACTCACTTCCCATTCACTCCACCGGCCTCGCTCGTTCCCACGTCCCTCGGCCCTGCCCCACTCGTAACATACCCCCATCGCCCCTTGCAGGCTGGGGGGTACTCCCAAGACTGTGCTCTACGCTCACCGGGACCTGCGGGAACCTAGGGGTAGGACAGACGATGCAAGAGAAAAGAAGATGGAAGGAGGAGTGACAGAGACGAGAGAGGGTAGACAGGAAAAAATATAAAATTCCTCCTCCTCCCGGGCTTCGGCACCACTAGAGGGAGTGTCAGCTACATAAAAAAGTTAACAGCTTAAGTCCTTTGTGGATTAATGCTTATTGGAGACGCGAACCGTTTAAATGATTCAGTTTGATTTGGTGAATTGGTTCAAAAAGATCCGGTTACATCGAACGATTCGTTCACTAACCAGATATCCAGACTGCTTTGTTTTGAAATATCTCTCACAACAGACACGGAAAATAAGATAATGCTGAATAAAGTCGTAGTTTTTGCTATTTTGGAGCAAAATGTATTTTCGATGCTTCAAAAAATTCTAACTGACCCTCTGATGTCACATGGACTACTTTGATGATGTTTTTCTTACTTTCTGGACATGGACAGTATACCGTACACACAGCTTCAATGGAAGGACTGAGAGCTCTCGGACTAAATCTAAAATATCTTAAACTGTGTTTCAAAGATAAACAGAGATCTCACGGATTTGTAACAACACGAGGGTAAATTATTAATGACATAATTTTCCTATCTGGGTGAACTAACCCTTTTATGCTTTGATGCTAACTTAAATTTGATTCCTTTTAAAGCTAGAATGTCTCCTAAAGTTTATTTACAAAAAGGCATGAGTGGACAAAACCGAGGCAATTTTATTTTAATAAAATTTTTCATAAAACTGGGCTTACTTAAAATTTTGTTAGTTTAGTTAGTTACTTAAAGTTTAGTTAGTTGATTAAAATTTAGTTAGTTAAGAGCTAAACAAAATGGCCTGAAATACTGCAACTTTTGGATACTTTATACAAACCCGAGTTGGGACACTGTACAAATTGTGATTAAAAAAGGAATGGTATAATTTACAAATCTCATAAACATTATAATATATTCACAATAGAATATAAATAACATATCAAATGTTGAAAGTAAGACATTTTGAAATGTCATGCCAAGTACTGGCTCATTTTGGATTTGATGAGAGCTACACATTCCAAAAAAGTTGGGACAGGTAGCAATAAGAGGCCAGAAAAGTTAAATGTACATATAAAGAACAGCTGGAGGACCAATTTGCAACTTATTAGATAAATTATTAGGTTGATTGGGTATAAAAAGAGCCTCTCAGAATGGCAGTGTCTATCAGAAGTCAAGATGGGCAGAGGATCACCAATTCCCCCAATGCTGCAGCAAAAAATAGTGGAGCAATATCAGAAAGAAGTTTCTCAGAGAAAAACTGCAAAGAGTTTGAAGTTATCATCATATACAGTGCGTAATATCATCCAAAGATTCAGCGAAACTGGAACAATCTCTATGCGTAAGGGTCAAGCCCTGAATGGCAGTGATGGCTCTGCATCACATACAAGAATGCTACTGTAATGGAAATCACAATGGGCTCAGGAATACTTCCAGAAAACATTGTCAGTGAACACAATCAACCGTGCCATTCGCCGTTGCCGGCTAAATCTCTAGAGGTAAAAAAAAAAAAAGAAGCCATATCTAAACATAATCCAGTAGCGCATTTTCTCTGGACCAAGGCTCATTTAAAATGGACTGTGGCAAAGTGGAAATCTGTTCCGTGGTCAGATTAATCAAGGAAAACCCAAGTTGTTATCAGCGCTCAGTTCAGAAGCCTGCATCTCTGATGGTATGGGGTTGCATGAGTGTGTGTGGCATGGGCAGCTTACACATCTTGAAAGGCACCATCAATGCTGAAAGGTATATCCAAGTTCTATAATAACACATGCTCCCATCCAGATGCCGTCTCTTTCAGGGAAGACCTTGCATTTTCCAACATGACAATGCCAGACCAAATACTGCATCAATTACAACATCATAGCTGCATAGAAGAAGGATCCGGGTACTGAAATGACCAGCCTGCAGTCCAGATCTTTCAGCCATAGAAAACATTTGGTGTATCATAAAGAGAAAGATGCGATAAAGAAGACCTAAGACAGTTGAGCAACTAGAAGCCTGTATTAGACAAGAATGGGACAACAATCCTATTCCACCTTAAAATTACCTTATTTATGTTCTATGGTATTGAAAGTCAAATAAGACGGCTATGAAACATTTCTCTTGAGCCCTCAAATTTTTAAAAATATATTCCTATTAGTAATTTCTCAGCAGAAAGTCAGACTTTCCCACTGAAAGTCAGTGTTGGGCAAGTTACTTTTAAAAAGTAATTAGTTACAGTTACTAGTTACTTCTTCCAAAAAGTAACTAAATTAGTAACTCAGTTACAAATTTTTAAAGTAACTAGTTACTTAAGAAAGTAACTATTGCGTTACTTTCAAGTAAAATTAAATTTTAAATGCTCAAACGTGACCCCACCTCTACCCCTCTTTAAAGGAACTTAAAATACATGTGCATGTTCAATTATTTATGATAAATCTGAATATTATAATGAAATGGACACTTAATACAATACATTATTAACAGAAACATGAAACATTGTACACACATCTAAAAAAAAAAGTTGCTGTGAGACTAGCCTCCAATCAAATGGCATGTATGTAGATATTATGTTTATATAGTGGATCAATGCAAATAACACGATAGATTTTTGGGAACTTTTGATATTTCCTTTTATTGTTTCTTTAATTTCTTGAAGGAAAAAGTAATGTATATACTTCCATTTAGAGAAGGCTACTTTTGGATTATTTGGGCTCGTCGCCATACCTGTCTCTGGTTGACTGACTGGCTTGTGTTGTTCGTTGTGTGTCCTGTCCTGTCCGATGATGGGTCGTTCGCGAAATGAGCGTTAGTGATGATGGATCGACTCGTTCGCGAATGAGCTTTTGATGAGTCGTTCGCGATTCGCGAATGAGCCGACTCTAAGAGCCGGCTTTTTAGTTGAACTTCGGGAGCTGGCTCGCATATCTGAAGAGCCAACTCTATTTTGTCAAATTTAGCCTATATAAATTAAATAATTATGTAATAAAAATTGAAATATTATAGTCAAAGTCATTTAAAGAGCCGTTTGTGAGCCAAAGAGCCGGCTCTTTTCAGTGAGCTGAGTCAAAAGAGCCGAATTCCCATCACTACTATGCGTGCTTAAGAAACCCCGCCCAACTCTACCTCTGATTGGCTTACAATGAAATTTTACTCTACCTCAGCCAATCGTCAGCATTTATGCGCTTGTCTCGTGCTCTGCCCACTAACCAAGGAAGAACAGTAAAAAAAAGTATTTGCCTCTCGCTCAGAGATCTAGTTGGTCTGATGAAAAAAAAAAAAACAGCTTCATCATCAGTTAAAGTAACGCGCCGCATTTTTTGGCAGTAACGGTAACGGCGTTATTAAGATGAGAAGAGTAATCAATTAGATTACTCGTTACTGGAAAAAGTAATGCCGTTAGTAACGCCGTTATTTATAACGCCGTTATTCCCATCACTGCTGAAAGTCAGAGTTGAGCAGTATCTAGTTACTAGTAATTTAGATATTGTAATAATATTACTTTTGCAACTAGTAGTGTAACTAATTAATAATGTTCCAGTAATAATTTTACAGTTACCAAACATGAAACAGATTAGTTACTTAGTTGTTAACCCTTTAAGTTTGATCACTATTGAAGCTAGAATATCCACTGTGTTTATTTATGAAAAGGCATGAGTGGTGAAGAGTTTAAGAAAAAGACAATAATTAGGCTGTATAAGCTGATCTATAACATGTTAAATGGTGGTTGCCTGTCTATGAATGGTACACCCCCCCTAAGCTCACAGAAGTGGTTTTGTCCTCGCAGCCAATGACACTGACCTGTTCAAACAGATTTTTAATGTGTACTTCACATATATTTAACACGTATTTAACACTATAAATTCACGTATTGACGTGCTGATTTTTTCACGCATAAACAACATGTTGTTTACTTGTGAAATACGGGTATTTAACGCGTTGTTGACCTGTTAAAATTCATGTGTTTTTGACCCTTTTGGTCTTCCATAGTTCTGTAGTTTATTAATAGTTTATTTATTCGGAACGTGTCGCGTGTGCATATTGCACCAACATTTGACACTGCACTACCTTTGGGTCTGCAGCAACACACCCGCCCATGCATGAAGTCAATTGGATGTACAGTTATCGACATAATAAAAATGCGTACATGAGACAGTTATGTCGCCATGCGCCCCAATAGCTAAAGTCTGTTTACACTGGACGCAACAAAGCGACCGTCGAAAATCATTGGAAATTTGTGTCAATACGTCATAAATAGAATGCAGCAGCACTGTACTGTCAGGAATTGGTCAGCTGCATACACCGCATCCAGTGTATACAGCATAATATGTACTACTGTATTATGTCGTGCCGCGCCTCTCGAGTCCGGTGTAGACATGGTGTTAGAGAGAAGAATATGATCAGCCTCCTCCCTCTGAATATTCGGTGTTGATTATTACTGAAGCTTCGAAACTCCAAAAATAGTATTCGGACCAGCCCTAGTTAGGATAGAAAACCGTTCATTTTAATTGTAATAATAATATTATTCAATATTTTTGATCAAATACATGCATACTCGCTCAGTAAACATGAGAGACTTCTGTCAAAATCATTAATACTGCTAGATATTATCGAAAGGTAAATTATTATTATAGTGTATGTTTGCTCAGAAATGTAAGTTGTTGTGAATAATGCATGATTGTTTATAATAAATCAGCTCACTCTTCATTCATGATGTAACGAGTTCCATCCGCCCATCGCCACCGTCCTGTGGTCTGATCAGTTAAACCCACCCAGTAGCTTGTGGGTATGGTATGTTTTTTCAGAAAGTCCTAGTAGGAAAAAAAAAAGAAATAAGAAAATGCGAAAAATATGAACACCAAATATTATATTATGTATGGATATTACACACCCACTCCTCATCGTCGTCTTGTATTTTCAGGAGTAATGCATTCTGAGCTTTGCAGTAATCTCGTGCCTCTGACCAGGTGAGTTGATTACTAGAGAACAAGAAACAGCTGCTTTTGTACAAGATCCAGCCAGATTTACAGACGGCCACAGAGACGTCTGTGTCAGAGACAGAGAAGGCATGCCAAATGTGAGAGGGACGAAAGAAAGGAGAGAATATGCACTTTTTAGTTTTGATTATACTTATACTTAATTTTAAGTGAAATCACATGTAACCATGTAAATTAGTGCTAAATACCTGCTGTTTTGGCACTTATTTTATTCATCAGCTCCTTCAGAGCGTTCATGACTCTTTCCTCTGATCGAACACAAGAAGAAAACACATCAGTCAGTCAGTGCTCGGGGATTTCAATCCAATTAATTCAATGTGAAAATCATTTCAACCTTAACTCTAAAATCTCTGCATGCTGACAGTGATATATTTCTGAAATCATGTCTTCATATTCAATTGCAGTAATATTGCAATGTTGAGTTCATGTCAGGACGATGGTCTGTTTTGGTTTCATTTCCAATGTTTCCTTTACTCTCCTTTTCCCATCTACTAAGTTTCTATGGTTTTCACTCACCAGAGGTTTGTTGTTTTGAGGAAATCGATGCGAAAGAAGAAGTGAGATCTGACAATGTACTCTTCAGGTCCCTCAATGAGCTCTTCAGTGACTCTTTAACACGAGACAAAAGCCGTAAATGTGATTTACTGCATGAGACAGGCTTGTAGGCAATGCAGTTAATTTAACAATTAAAAATAAACAAAACAGGTATTCATCCTAATGTTAATGTCAACATTTATTAATGCATTATTAATATCAAAAGTTGCATCTTTTAATATTAAGGAACCAGAGCTAACACGAACAAACAAATGGAAATATATATTTTATTAAATCATGTTAACAAAGATGCTGTATCAAACGTATTGACTAATGCTTTAAAAAACAGTAACTAATGGAACCTTATTGTAAACTTTTATCGTAAAGGTCTATAATAACATACAAACATTTATATATTCATGCTTCTGTAAATATTAGCTGTGTGGTTTGATGTTTCTGTCTCACCCAAGTCACGCTGTTTGTTTTGTTGATCAGATTGTACAGAAGACTTCAAACTGTCCAGGGATCTTTCTGTTTCCCTCTGTTTCTGTTCCTGCTTTTTAACTGGGAGAAAACAAAGATGCAGTTAAACAAATTATGTCCTTTAATACAGAGATAATACGAACAGTGTGAAAATATGAAAATATTTCCACACCTCCATCATTTAGTGTAGATGTCAGTGCTGATACTGTAACATTCAAACTGTTCATCAAGCTTTTCACATCCTGCTGTTGCACTGTGAAAAAAGAAGAGTTATGACAGATGCATTTAGATGTCGAATGAAGTGTATTATATAATGCTATTAGCATGACTCTTTTTAAAGGGATAGTTCAACCAAAAATTTTAATTTGCTGTAAATGTCCTGACTCTCAGGCCATGTTTTTATCAGCTGTTTGGACTGACGGCACCCATTCACTGCAGAGGATCCACAGTTGAGCAAGTGATGCAATGCTTGTCACGGTTCATGAATTCACTCTCTCTCTTCTAGCCTGCTGTTGTGTGTGTGTGTGTGTGTGTGTGTGTGTGTGTGTGTGTGTGTGTGTGTGTGTGTCTGTGGGCGTGGTCACTGATCAGCGATGATCAGCAGCGGCAGCTGGTTTCAATTGTTTGTTCCCTTTATAAGCTCAGTAACCTGTGTTTCATGTTGTCAGATCGTTGTTTATGGAAGGCATTTTCTGCCAAATTTAAATAAATAAATTAAATTATTAAAATGAAAATTAAAACCAGATTAACTATTTCATTACAGAAAACTATACGCAAAATATGTGACAAAATTGAGAATTAAATTAAATGATTTCATTTTCACAGTGACATCCCTGTCAAATTGAAATATAAAATGCAATTGGTGATTTCACATTTGATTTTCAATACAGTCTCGAGGCAAGACTGCCAATATTAAAATTAAAATCCAAACGTGAAAAATGAACTACAAATACAGTTTTTACAAAGCTCTTTATTAACGCTCACGCAATAATGGTGACACAATTCAAATTTAAATGTAAATTTTACTTTTCATTTTAACTCCTCTTTTATTTCAGTTTTCATTTTCGTTTTCATTTTCAAAGACAACCTGCATGCAAATTCTATGTTAATGAGTGGGTGTGGCTCAATTACGCTGTTACGTGGAGGAGCTAAAATGGCAGTTATGGCCAGTATAGCAGCAGAATTAAACCAGCTAGCAAACATTTCGGATGATGATGACTTCATTTTGCTACGAGTTGAATCTATATTGGATACACTTGGACATTTTGCAGCCGTCACAAACTCCGATGTCGATCCTCGAGTTATAAATAGTCTTAGTGAGGTTGTGCATTTTCCGGGGAGTCTCGTCGGCCGACGAGACTCCCCGGAAAATCTGATGTCTGAAGGCACTGCATTTTAATTTTAATTTTAATATTGGCAGTCTTGCCTCGAGACTGTATTGAAAATCCGTTGTCCACCGAAGTCCCTGCATCACCATTCCACCCTGCCTTGGATGGCAGGATGGGTCTCTGCGATCGTGCATTGATTATCGAGGGTTGAACAACATCACGGTAAAGAATACTTATCCTTTGCCGTTGATGTCTTTCGAACGATTACAGGGAGCATCCATCTTCACAAAATTGGATTTATGTAAGGCTTATCATTTGGTTCGCATAAGGAATGGACATGAATGGAAGACCGCATTTAATACCCCCAGGGGGCACTTTGAATACTTGGTTATGCCCTTCGGGCTATCCAACTCGCCCGCGGTCTTCCAAGCACTCGTCAATGACGTGCTGAGAGATATGGTAGATCAATTCATATATGTTTACCTGGATGACATATTGATCTTTTCCTCTTCTTTCCAGGAACACGTTCAGCACGTCAAATGAGTGTTTCAGAGGTTGCTAGAGAATGGGCTTTTTGTCAAGGCGGAGAAATGCGTTTTTCATGCACAGTCCGTCCCCTTTCTAGGGTACATCGTCTCGTCTGAGGGAGTGCGTATGGATCCTGACAAGGTTAAGGCTGTGATAGATCGGCCAAGTCCAGATTCCCGTAAGGCCCTACAGAGGTTTCTGGGATTCGCCAATTTTATCGACGTTTTATTCGTAACTTCAGCCAACTAGTCGCTCCTCTGACTGCCTTGACCTCCCCCCGACGTTCAGGTGGTCTGATACAGCGGAAGCTGTATTTGCCAAACTTAAGAGCCGCTTCGTTTCGGCTCCCATCCTCGTTGCCCCTGATCCATCACGTCAGTTCGTGGTGGAGGTCGACGCATCAGAGGTGAGGGTAGGAGCAGTTCTTTCCCAACGTTCTGCCACAGACGATAAGACTCACCCTTGCGCATTTTTTCTCATCGCTTATCACCTGCCAAATGTAATTATTACATTGGTAACAGAGAGTTGTTGGCAGTCAAGTTAGCACTGGAGGAATGGCGTCACTGGTTAGAAGGGTCAGGGGTACCTTTTATCGTTTGGACTGATCACAAGAACCTAGAATATATTAGGACCGCTAAAAGACTCAACTCTAGGCAGGCTCGGTGGGCACTTTTTTTTCGGGCGTTTTGACTTTTCTCTTTCATACCGCCCAGGTTCCAAGAACATCAAACCCGATTCTTTATCTCGTATTTTTGACCATTCCGAACACCCATCCACTCCCGAGTGTATTTTACCCGAGACATTAGTGGTCTCCACTCTCAGATGGGAGGTCGAATCGAAGGTCATGAAGGCCTTAGAAGGGGTAACGCCTCCGCCCGATTGCCCACCGAACCGGTTTTTCGTGCCTGAGGAGTATCGGTCTGAAGTCATTCAGTGGGGTCATTGCTCCAGTATAGCGTGTCATCCAGGAGTAAATCGCAGTTTTTTGGTTAAGCAATGATTCTGGTGGCCTTTAATGGCTCGTGAAATCCACAGTTTTGTTTTGGCTTGTTCGGTTTGTGCCACTGGTAAGACTTCCAACCGACCCCCTGATGGGTTACTCCAACCGCTGTCAGTCCCTTCGAGACCCTGGTCCCACATTGCACTAGATTTTATTACCGCCCTCCCAGGGCAAGACTGTCGTTTTGACGGTTGTGGACCGGTTTTTTGAAGGCGGCTCATTTTATCGCCTTGCCCAAATTACCGTCAGCCAAGGAAACATCGGTTGCTGTCGTAGATCACGTCTTTCGTTTACATGGCCTCCCGATGGACGTGGTTTCCGACAGGGGTCCACAATTTGTGTCCAAATTTTGGCAATAATTATTGTAGATTATTGGGGGCGTCTGTTAGTCTCTCTTCGGGGTTTCATCCCCAAAGCAATGGTCAAACTGAAAGGGCCAACCAAGATCTGTAGAGAGTGTTGTGATGTTTGGTTTCGAAGAATCCTTCCTCTTTGAGTCAACAACTTTGTATGGTGGAGTACGCCCACAATTCATTACCAGTGTCATCCACGGGCCTTACTCTGTTTGAATGTAGTTTAGGTTACCAGCCACCAGTTTTTGCCAGTACGGAAACCGAAGTCGCGGTCCCCTCTGCTCAGGCCTTTGTCCAGAGGTGTCACCACACTTGGACTAGAGCCCGTGAGACTCTTCTCCAAGTGGGGGCGCGCACCAAGGCCAAGGCCGATCGCCACCGGTCAAAGCCTCCCGTATACGTCGTTGGTCAAAAAGTGTGGCTTTCTACTAAGAACATTCCTCTCCGCTCCGTGTCTAATAAACTTGCTCCCAAATTCATTGACCCTTTTCCTGTCACCAAGATCATTAGTCCAGTGGCAGTCCGCCTCAAACTTCCTCCTACGTACAGGAGAATTCATCCCGCCTTCCATGTATCTAAAATTAAACCCGTGTTTTGGGCACCCATTAATCCGCCTGTCCCGGTTCCTCCCCTGCTGCGTCTCGTAGATGGGGAACCTACTTATTTTAGTTAATCGTATTCTGGACTCGAGAAGGAGGGGACGCGGATTCCAGTACCTGGTTGACTGGGAGGGTTACGGTCCAGAGGAGAGAAGTTGGGTTCCTGCTAGAGACATTCTTGATCACTCTCTGATCGATGATTACAATCGTCAGGTAAGTCCATCAGGGAACGACAGGAGGCGTTCTTAGGGGTGGGGGTACTGTCACGGTTCATGAATTCACTCTCTCTCTCTCGTCTAGCGTGCTGTTGTGTGTGTGTGTCTGTGGGCGTGGTCACTGATAAGCGATGATCAGCAGCGCCAGCTGGTTTAAACTGTTTGTTCCCTTTATAAGTTCAGTAACCTGTGTTTCATGCTGTCAGATCGTTGTTCTCCCCGGTTTGTTCCTGTACCTGTTCCCGTGTCTGTATTAGTCAGCTGGAGTCCCCGTGTTGCCGTCGTTCTTCCCTGGATCTTCACTCAGCACTGGATCACCGAGCACCGTCCCAAGGATTATTCACTCACCGGGATTCATTGAGGGATCATCACTGGACTGAGCACCACCATCCGTTGTCCACCGAAGTCCCTGCGTCACCATTCCACCCTGCCTTTTGTCCGCCCGCCTGTGCTGCTGTGCTACTTCATCATTTCTGATCTTTGTGCTGAAATATAATAAACTACGCTTTGCATTTACATGCTTTTTCTGTTTTACGTAACAATGCTACTGTACATTTCTACAAACCTGTTCTTATGAGGAAACAAACTCATCTACATCTTTGAAAACCTGAGGTTGAGTAAATGCTCAGCAATTAAAATTTTTGGGTGAATGGGTGAACTATTCCTTTAAGACTTGTTTCATTAAAAAAGAACTACTGAAGCATGTCTTATGAAATATATTGACTAAATTGTTTCGTTTTGATGTCCTTTGGAGGGGTTCGAACCACCTCACTCTTTAATTCACTCCCTGAGTGTAGAGTTATTGAATTGAGTGCTGTATTGCACGTGTGATGTAAGGTTTACTCACTGTGGACTGATAGTTGAGAAGAAACAGTTGAGACGGAAGAAGAGAGATCTGAAACTGAACTCTTCAGGTCCCTCAGTGAGCTCGACAGAGACTCTTTAACACAGAAACATAAATTAGACAGAATCAGCAAGGTTACTGTGCGAATAGGAGTTTATAGTGATTTTTTTCCACTAGGAGCAATTATAGAAATGCAATTATGACATTTTTATTATTCTTTTGCAGATTTTTTTTAATTTACTTCTGCTTCTATGAATATCTCAGTAGCTTATAATAATGCTTTTACCGAAGTCACGTTGTTTGTTTTGTTGATCAGACTCTACCGATGTCTTCAGACTGTCCAGTGATCTTTCTGTTTGACTCTGTTTCTGGTCCTGCTTGTTAACTGGGAGGGAAGAAGCATTGCAGTTTAAAAATCCACAGATAATAATATTAATGTGATGCAACTGAAAGATTTCCAGACCTGCATCATTCAGCTGCACCGTCAGCGCTGACACTGCAGAACTCAAATTATTCATCAAACTCTTTATGTCAGTTTGTGACACATCTTTCACTGTGAACAAGACGTTTTATGGGAAGACGTTGCATTTACTGGACTGTTATTGAATTGAGTGCTGTATTGCACGTGATGTAAGGTTTACTCACTGTGGACTGATAGTTGAGAAGAAACAGTTGAGACGGAAGAAGAGAGATCTGAAGCTGAACTCTTCAGGTCCCTCAGTGAGCTCGACAGAGACTCTTTAACACAGAGACGTAAATTAGACAGAATCAGCAAGGTTACTGTGCGAATAGGAGTTTATAGTGATTTTTTCCCTAGTTGGAACAATTATAGAAGTGCATAATGCAATTATGACATTTTTATTATTCTTTTGCAGTTATTTTTATTTACTTCTGCTTCTATGAATATCTCAGTAGCTTATAATAATGCTTTTACCGAAGTCACGTTGTTTGTTTTGTTGATCAGACTCTACCGATGTCTTCAGACTGTCCAGTGATCTTTCTGTTTGACTCTGTTTCTGGTCCTGCTTGTTAACTGGGAGGGAAGAAGCATTGCAGTTTAAAAATCCACAGATAATAATATTAATGTGATGCAACTGAAAGATTTCCAGACCTGCATCATTCAGCTGCACCGTCAGCGCTGACACTGCAGAACTCAAATTATTCATCAAACTCTTTATGTCAGTTTGTGACACATCTTTCACTGTGAACAAGACGTTTGTGGGAAGACGTTGCATTTACTGGACTGTTATTGAATCGAGTGCTGTATTGCACGTGATGTAAGGTTTACTCACTGTGGACTGATAGTTGAGAAGAAACAGTTGAGACAGAAGAAGAGAGATCTGAAACTGAACTCTTCAGGTCCCTCAGTGAGCTCGACAGAGACTCTTTAACACAGAGACATAAATTAGACAGAATCAGCAAGGTTACTGTGCGAATAGGAGTTTATAGTGATTTTTTCCCTAGTTGGAACAATTATAGAAGTGCATAATGCAATTATGACATTTTTATTATTCTTTTGCAGTTATTTTTATTTACTTCTGCTTCTATGAATATCTCAGTAGCTTATAATAATGCTTTTACCGAAGTCACGTTGTTTGTTTTGTTGATCAGACTCTACTGATGTCTTCAGACTGTCCAGTGATCTTTCTGTTTGACTCTGTTTCTGGTCCTGCTTGTTAACTGGGAGGGAAGAAGCATTGCAGTTTAAAAATCCACAGATAATAATATTAATGTGATGCAATTGAAAGATTTCCAGACCTGCATCATTCAGCTGCACCGTCAACGCTGACACTGCAGAACTCAGATTATTCATCAAACTCTTTATGTCAGTTTGTGACACATCTTTCACTGTGAACAAGACGTTTTATGGGAAGACGTTGCATTTACTGGACTGTTATTGAATTGAGTGCTGTATTGCACGTGATGTAAGGTTTACTCACTGTGGACTGATAGTTGAGAAGAAACAGTTGAGACAGAAGAAGAGAGATCTGAAACTGAACTCTTCAGGTCCCTCAGTGAGCTCGACAGAGACTCTTTAACACGAGACAAAAAACATTAATAAGATAAATTAATAAGATCACTGTGTGCACAGCAATAAAGGCTTGATAAATGAGAAGAAATATGAAAAAAAGACATACACTGTGTAACATACATAAAACATATTTAAAGATATAATCAACATCTCATAACAATTTTGCATAGATCTTTCACATTAGTTATTGCATTAACCAATATGAAATAATGAATATATATTAATGTTCATTTGAATCTTAGTTCAATATAAGATCTTAAAGATGCATTAGTAATATTGAGATGTTCTAAGATTAATAAATGCTGTTGAAGTATTGTTAGTTCATGTTGTTAACTAATGTAAAATATTATAATAGCCAAATTCTCTTTATTATACTCATTGCACTTACTTCTCTGAAATTGAATATTAATTCCTTGAAATTGAAATTCCTTGGAAATATATTCACACATGTCTCTAATAAGATTAAAAAATGCAGCCCAATTTAGGATTTACCTTTCTGAGCTCACATGCTTCCAGATTAATTATATGTCCACTATAGATATTCTTATGACTTTTTTTTAACCATTTCAGGTTTCTGTCTTACCAAAGTCACGCTGCTTCTTTTGTAGATCAGACTGTAGAGATGTAACAGATGAGCTCAAATTGTCTAATATTTTTTTTGTTTCAGTCTGTTTCTGGTCCTGATTGCTAACTGTGAAGTGAAAAAAATTATATTAGATTGTTAAACAATGAAGAATATATAGGCTTATTTTCAAAGAGAGAGATTATTTCTTGTGGTTGTCTAATTTGTTTGAAATTAAAAGATTTGTGACTCTGGTGAACAAAACCAGTCATGAGTAGCACAAGAATATTTGTAGCTATATCCAAAATAAAGTGTATGGGTAAAAATTACATGTTCCATGAATATATTTAGTAAATTTCCAACTGTAAATATATCAAAATCTATTATTATTATTATTATTATTTATTAGTAATATGCATTGCTAAGAATTCATTTGGACAACTTTAAAAGCCATTTTCTCAATATTTGTAATTTCTGCATTCTTAGATTACATATATTTAAATAGTTGTATCTTGGCCAAATATTGTCTTATCATAATAAACCATATATCACTGGAAAGCTTATGTATTTATTTTGAAGTATGAATCTCAATTGTTCAACAAAATATGGCCCTTAGGATTGGTTTTGTGGACACATTTGCAAACCTGCATCATTTAGTTTGGATGTCAGCGCTGATACTGCAGAACTCAAACTCTTCACTTCAGTGTATAACACATCCTGACGCTCTGTGAAGAAATGATTTATTTACAGCTCATATTCATGTGCTGGTTTTGGAAGATTTAAAGCTACATGATCACCCAGATTTTGACGGTTTTCCTACAAATGCATATATAAATCCATATTTATATATAAATATGAATATGTGTAAATATGAGTATGTAGTGCTTAGAAAAAAGGGACCTAAGGAATACTTCAACCAAAAATGAAAGATGTTGATGAGTTTGTTTCTTCATCTGAACAGATTTGGAGAAATTTAGCATTACATAACTTGTTTGGACTCTCATTCTGATGCAATGCTATTTCCCTAAATCTGCATCTCGGATGATCTGAGGATGAGGATGTTTTCAGCTATTTTGTGTAAAGTATTGTTTAAGTTCTCACCTGTTTTCTGAAGATCAGGATCGACTGAAGTCAGATTTGCACTCAGACTGTTCATCCAACTCTCCTGCATCGAGAATTTTCTTTGTTGATGCAAAACTATGAGCGAAAATAAAGTTTTTTTTTTCTAATCAGCATAATATAAAGGCAGTATGTGTATCAGCATATCATTACCATAATGTACAAATACTCTAAAAATACTTTTTTCAGTTACAGTTTCCAGTTTCCCTTTTTTCTGCCTTGCATTGCAGCTCACTTTCTTAAATATTAATAGCATGACATAAAGATTGCATGTTGTTTAATCTACTCACAAATGAAAACATTCATGATCATGAGAACAATCATGCACACTCCCAGAATTAGGAGGATGCCAGTTTGCCTGCTACAACGATCTGCAAAAAACAACAAACCACGAGAAATGTACAATTCTTTCATTAGAAAATTTGACAAATTTACATCAACCTTTAAATTAATATACTCATATGCAATATGATCAGGAATGTTTATTAACATGGCCATTATTTCAAATATATCATGTTTGACATGAGGAAATTAAATTAAATATCTGCCAGCTTGGTGAGTATACAAATATAATTGAATTGAAAAAGAATTATAATAATAATTTAGGACATATAACTTACATATTTATTATTATTATTATACCTTTATTTAACCAGGAGGTCCCATTGAGATTCAGAATCTCTTTTACAAGAGAGACCTGGCCAAGGTAGCAGCCAAATCACAACAAATGCATACATAACAAACACTAAAGTACATTTTAACAATAAAAGAAGTACAAAATATTAAAAATAAAAATATAAAACACAATGAGACTCTTAAGAAAAACAAGAACATGTCTCCATCACAACACTCTTTATAGTAGTTTTAAATTCATTTAAGGACATAAGGGTTTCTAACTTTAGCTCTTTTTGTAGATTATTCCACCCCCAAGGTGCTAAATAAGAAAAGGCAGTTTTTCCCAATTCGGTTATAACTCGTGGCACATTAAAAAGCAACCACTTTGAGGAGCGTAGCTGATAGGTACCAGAGCAAACAGAGAGGAGGTTACAGAGGTACAGTGGAAATTTGCCAAGTATAGCTTTATAAATAAAGATATACCAGTGCTGTTGTCTACGAATTTTAAGTGATGTCCAACCAACTAAATCATAAAGAATGCAGTGATGGGTAAGGGACTTTGTATTTGTTATGAATCGTAGTGATGCATGGTAAACTGAATCTACATGACGCAGGATGGAAAATGCAGCATGCATGTACAATATATCTCCATAATCAATTACAGGCAGAAAAGTAGCTTCCACAAGTTTCTTCCTAGCACTAAAAGTAAAGCAAGATTTGTTTCTGTAATAGAAGCCAAGCTTGACTTTAAGTTTCTTAACTAAAGCAGTAATATGTTCATTGAAGGAAAGCTTATCATCTATCCATATCCCCAAGTACTTATATGAAGACACTCTTTCAATTGATTTCCCATCTAATGACAAAATGCCACAATTGTCGAGTAGCTGTGCTCGAGCTTTTGAGAAGACCATAAACTTTGTTTTCTGTGTATTTAAAACCAATTTTAGACTCAATAATGTGTATTGCAATGCCTGAAATGCAGTCTGAAGTTCCTGCACTGCTACTGAAATGGTGGAAGCCTGGGTGTAAACCACTGTATCATCAGCGTATAAATGTAATTTGGCTTGAACATCTCTATCCAAATCATTTATAAAAATTGAAAACAAAATGGGTCCTAAGATTGATCCTTGAGGGACACCTTTAGTTATCTCAAGAAAATCAGATTTATAACCCTCAGCATAAACACATTGAATACGATCTACCAAATAATTCTGGAACCATGCAACAGCCTTCTCACTTAAACCAATTGAACGTAGTTTGGTCAATAACAATCCATGATCAACCGAATCAAATGCCTTAGAAAGATCAACAAATAATGCAGCAGAATGTTGCTTCTTATCTAAGGCCCCAATAATATCATTTGTCACTAATGTAGCAGCAGTGATAGTGCTATGGCCACTTCTGAACCCTGACTGAAAATTATTTAAAATATTTTTGTCAGTCAAATACTGTTTTAACTGTACATTCACAAATGATTCCAAGATCTTTGACAAAACAGAAAGTTTTGATATTGGACGGTAATTATTCAATTCTGATGGGTCTCCACCTTTATGTAAAGGGAGAACATAGGCTGCCTTCCAACTTTTAGGAATGGAGTTAGAAAGAAGACTCAAATTAAAAATATGCGCTATGGGCTCAGCAATAATATCAGCTGCCACTTTTAACAGAAAGGGATCCAGATTATCTGTACCTGCTGACTTTTTGTGATCAATGTCTCTGAGGGCTTTATGAACTTCTGAAACTGAAATCGGTTTAAAATTAAACAATTCCCGATTTACATTTTCAGATGCTGACATGGCTGGACATGGGACAGATTTATTTACGGTTTGATTAAATATGAATCCAGCCTGAATAAAGTGTTTATTAAACTGATTGACTATGACTGCTTTATCTTTTATTTCATCTGAACCAATAAGAATCTGATCTGGGAGGTTTGAGGTCACACGTGCACCCGATAAAGATTTAATTGATTTCCAAAACTTTAAAGGATTGTTTAAGTTTTCTGTGGTTGACTTCAAAAAAAACTCAGATTTGGACTTTCTAATCATCAAAGTAAACTTGTTTCTTACAGTTCTAAATGCAGTCCAATCAGCAGAAGAGTCGGAAAATCTGGCTTGTGCCCACATTTTATTTCTCAAACAGATTAGCTCTGATAGGCTGTCTGAAAACCAATGATTGTCCTTACCACTGATCCTAAACTTTTTGATTGGTACATATTTATTTACAATGGAAATAAAATTTGAATGAAAAAAATCCCATGCCATTTCAGCATCCGAAAACAAAGACACCCTGCTGAGTTCACTATGATACAGATCATGCAGAAAAGCTTGTTGTTCAAAACTTTTGAAATGTCTTTTTAGGATCATGCGTGGTTTTACCTTAGGGATTTTTGTATTTCTTACACAAGCGACTGCACAATGGTCACTGACATCATTACAAAATACGGCAGTTGAGGTGTATTTATGAACTGAGTTTGTTACGATTAGATCTAGGAGAGTAGATTTTATTTCTGCTTTGGGATTTATTCTTGTCGGTTCATTAATAAGTTGCACTAAATTTAAGTCATTACATAAGTCTTTAAAACAATCAGAGTTCCCAGACAGCCAGTCCCAATTCATATCACCCATAAGAATAAATTCAGAGTCATTAATTTTATGTAATATTTCGGATATAGATTGGAAAGCATCCTTTGAAGCAGATGGAGGTCTATAGCACCCAACTACTGTAATATCAGCGTCTTTTGAAATATTCACTTTCACTGTCAGAATTTCAAACTGTTTAGCTTTAGTTAGTGACAGGGTTACCGAGCTTAAAAACTTGGATTTCACATATATGGCAACCCCACCTCCTTTGCCAACCCGATCAGTTCTATAAACTTTAAAACCTTCAATAGAAATAAATTCATCAGATACAGATTTTTTAAGCCAGGTTTCAGAGATAATAATGATATCAGCATTGGTTGTATTAGCCCAGATCCTAATCATATCCATTTTAGGGACTAGGCTTCTAACGTTTAAATGTATAAACCCAAGGCCATGTCTGCTTTTGAAATCTGAAGGAGTGGCTAAGGATTGCAAAGTATTAAGAAGACCAAGAACAGGACCAGGATTGGGCTGAACATTACCAGATAACATCAATAAAAGCATAATCAAACAACGTAGTTTTTGTTTAGCTGGGTAATATTTATCATTACCACTGTCCTCTATGAACTGAGAAAAAGAGTAATCTGAGACAGTAAAATGATCATTTAACAACAATAAGTTCTGGAGATACAGGGTGTTATTAATTTGTGAACAATTATTTCGGTAACACAGGTTGATTTTCTGGCTGTACATCTCATAATAACTTGTAGATGAAATTGAGAAATGACCGTAATTTAACTGTATCAGTATACTACTCATTTTGGGCATATTAAATTCATCTAGTATAGGGCTGGACTGTAAAAGTATGAAGAGTATAAAAAAATGCATGATGTCAAGTTACCAGGTTTAGTTGAAGACAGCCTTAACAGGGGTGAACAGTAGCTTGGAGTCAAAAAGTCAGGGCTATAGGATGGAGGCTAGCAGGGAAGCTTCCAAGTGATAGCTCGCAAGCAAGGCTAATAGTAGCAGGCTAGGAGTAGGGTTATCAGCAACAAAGCTAGCAGCAGGGCATCCAGGTGGTGGCTAGCTAGTGGGGCCAGCAACAAGGCATCCGAAAGGTGGCTAGCAAGTGGAGCTAGTAGCAGAATCCTGGTGGTAGCTAGCAAGGGCAGCTAGCAGCAAGGCATCCAGGTGGTAGCTACCAGCAACAGGCTAACAACAGAGCATCCAGGTGATGGCTAGCAGACAAAGCCACCAGCAGCAGGCTATGAAGCAAGGCCACCAACAGCAGGCTAGCAGCAGAGCTACCAGTAGCAGGGTAGCAGCAGGGCATCCAAGAACCGGCTAGCAAGCAAGCAGCAGTAATTCCAGCAGCAAGGTAGCAATAGATCATGCAGGTGGTAACTAGCTGCAGGGCTAGTTGCAGCAGGCTAACAAGCAGGGCTACCTGTAGCAGGCTGCTAGCAGGGCATCCAGGTGGTGGCTAGCAAACAGGGCTACCAGGTGGTCAATGTCCAGGTTTTAAGTTCAAAATTCAGCCTTATCCGCTATTAAAATAATCCCAGTATGGAAGAGAATGTCCTGTTTCTCAAGAGTATACTCATTTGAGTTTAAAAGACATAAAAAAGACATAAAACATCACAAAAAAAACTAAAACCTTGAGATCTCAAACACTGAGGTCAACACATAGGTGTGGCTCGGCTGCCATCTTGGATGGTTGTTCTTGGAATGTCTTGGAACATATCACTACTGGTTATCTATCAAAAGTGAGTATGTGACTAATAAAAATGGAATCATTTACATTCAAATATAAATAAATAAAGTTTCTTATTAATTCTAACTATTTCAATGTTTATTATTTTGTAAAGCATTATATAATGCATTTTTTAAAATTAATTGATTATAAAGTGTTCGCACACATAACACTGCAACAATTATGTTTTTCCTCAATATTTTTGTCTTATTTTCCAGTAAAAATATATTAACATTTGTATATCAAAATTTACTACAGAAGCAAAATGACTTAAGATTTTAAGTCTTTTTCTTTAACAAGTTTATTTTCTTATCCCATTTGTGTCTTTTTTTTTTAAAGTCACTTAATTTTTATGCACTTTTCTGAAAACAAGACTTGTTTTCTTGCGTAATTTCGCTTCTATGTAAATGTCTTGAGCTTAGAATGTTTAGATATTTATACTGAAAATTAACTAAATTTATCTTTCTCTCATATATAACACAAAAACATAGTTTCATTCTGAACCAAATGCAGTTTAGTATCATTCTGTATATCTATCAAACCTTTTTGTAATGTCGTCTTCTTTTCATATTCCATGTCCATTTTCATGATTTCTTCAGAACACTCACTTTTCTGATAGAGCATCATCTCAACACTCTTGCAATTACTTGCTTTCTAATGAGGATCCAAAACACCTCCCTTATTAATAGTCCCTTTCAAAACAACACTAATGGAATGACCATGACAGGGTACTTTTGTGAACTGTATATACCAGAACTTTCAGTTCCCATTTACAAGAAGCTATGCAAGGCATGTCACCCCAGAGTCATTTGGGAGAAATGAATCAGCTAAACGACTGCTTGCTCAGTGTTTTCATCGTTTGTTTCACTCAAGGGCACTATGGTTTGTTTACCTCTTTTTGTTCCCAGTTTACAAGTCCACCTCAGTTATGATTTATTCAGTTGATTGACACCACTTCATAATAGCTAACACTAACCTTAAACTAACCTTTTAAACAGTCAACAAGTTTTCCCATACATATTCAAAATGAAAATAAAATAGTTATTACAGTAGCCTCCAAATATGGATGGAATAGCCTATCAAAGCTTTATGTAAGGGATGATGTACATCCAGCCGGTTGTTCTCTCAGAATAAACTCTCACAGGTTGATCAGGACTCCTACTCGAAGAGGTTTGAGGTACATTATCCTGCTTATTACACTGCTACAGTGGTGGCATTTCACAAATACATAGGGTATGGTGCGAATAGGGGTGGGGTAGATAAATAAAGTTATCAGATGGCACACGGAAAAATGGTTGGGGCGCCCAGGCGCATGGTCTAAACAGGTTGTCCCTATTCTATTAATGAGTATTAGGTGTTTTTTTGGGCGTAACATGCAATAAACCAATCAGAGTCTCATCTTCCTTTCCCTTTAAGAGCCATTTGAGCTCGTGCCATGACGGATTTGCTATTTACACGGCGGAATTTGGCAAGCACAAAGACAGAACGCGTCTCCAAGATGAAACAAAGCTCCTCATGTGTGAGCAAATAGATACCCCTAATTCTGATACATGCAATGACTATCCAGACATGTAGGCATATATACTGTGTGTGTGTGTATATATATATATATATATATATATATATATATATATATATATATATATATATATATATATATATATATATATACAGTACAGACCAAAAGTTTGGAAACATTACTATTTTTAATGTTTTTGAAAGATGTTTCTTCTGCTCATCAAGCCTAAATTTATTTGATCAGAAATACAGAAAAAACAGTAATATTGTGAAATATTATTACAATTTAAAACAAGGTTTCTATTTGAATATACTTTTAAAAAAATAATTTATTCCTGTGATGCAAAGCTGAATTTTCAGCATCATTACTCCAGACTTCAGTGTCACATGTAACATCAGTCGATCACATGATCATTTAGAAATCATTCTAATATTCTGATTTATTATGAGTGTTGGAAACAGTTCTGCTGTCTCATATATTTGATCAATAAAAGATTAAAAAGAACTGCATTTATTCAAAAAAAATAATTATAATAATATATTTTCTTTACTATCACTTTTTATCAATTTAACACATCCTTGCTGAATAAAAGTATTGATTTTTTTTTAAAGAAAGAAAAAAAAGCCAAATTACTGACCAGTAGTGTATATTGTTATTACAAAATATTTATATTTTAAAAACATAGCTTCTTTTTTTTGTACTTTTTATTCATCAAAGTATCCTAAAAAAGAATCACATGTTCTGAAAAAATATGAAGCAGCAGAACTGTTTCCAACTTTGATAATGAATCATCATATTAGAATGATTTCTAAAGGATCATGTGATAATGATCCTAAAAATTCAGCTTTGCATCACAGAAATAAATGATCATTTAAAGTATAATAATTAAAAAATATTACATTTGTTTTCTGTATTTTTGATCAAATAAATGCAGGCTTGATGAGCAGAAGAAACTTCTTTCAAAAACATTAAAAATAGTAATGTTTCCAAACTTTTGGTCTGTACTGTATATATATATATAAGATATTTTAGATTTAGTCCGAGAGCTCTCAGTCCCTCCATTGAAGCTGTGTGTACGGTATATGGTATACGGACCCTCTGATGTCACATGGACTACTTTGATGATGTTTTTCTTACCTTTCTGGACATGGACAGTATACCGTACACACAGCTCTCGGACTAAATCTAAAATATCTTAAACTGTGTTCCAAAGCAAAACAGAGGTCTTACGAGTTTGGAATGACATGAGGGTGAGTTATTAATAACATAATTTTGATTACTGGGTGAACTCACCCTTTAAAATAGCAATGCGTCTGCACACCTCTTTTTTAGACCAGCACGCCCATGGGTCACAAATGGGTGCAAATGCATTTGCTAATTAAAAGGCTCCAAAGGCTTCCTTGCATAGCTTCCCATTTACAAGAAGCTATGCAAGGCATGTCACCTCTGATGGGTGTCCTGTAGCAAAGTCATTCTGGAGAAACACATCAGCTAAACGACTGCTTGCTCAGTGTTTTCATCTTTTTTTCACTCAAGGGCACAATGGTTTGTTTGCCTCTTGCTTGTTCCTCAATTCTGATTCATTCAGTTGAGTGACACAGCTTCATTAAAACAGTTCGCTTTCTTAACTATTAATAGCATGACATATAAAGATTGTATGTTGTTTAATCTACTCACAAATGACAAAAGTCTTGGTCATGAAAACAATCATGCACACTCCTAGAATTAGGAGGATGCCAGTTTGTCTGCTACAACAATCTGCAAAAAACAACAAACCATGAGACATTTACATTTTTTCACTAGAAAATTGGAGAATTGCGACAAATTTTTGTGACAAATTTGCATTAGCCTTTAAAGTATTTTCAGTTCCTCATTACAAGGCAAGGCATGTCAACTCAGATGGGGGTCCTGTAACAAAGTCATTCTTTAGAAATGCATCTGCTTGCTCAGTGCTTTCATATTTTGTTTCACTCAAGGGCACTATGGTTTGACTCTAAGAAGAAACTTTTTCCCACTGCCTTCAGAATGAAGCAACAAGCTAACTCTGACGGTACACATCTGGAAAGGTATCATCAATGCTGAAAGGTATATCCAAATTCTAGAACAACATATGCTCCCATCCAGAAGTCGTCTCTTTCAAGGAAGACCTTGCATTTTCCAACATGACAATGCCAGACCAGACATATGTCGGTATTCGGTAATGCGATATATCATGGTAATGATTATGCATGATATTGTTATCGTGGGCACTTCTAAATACCATGCATAATTATACATTACAAATTATTCAGATTTTGGGATTCATTTTAAGAATACTTTTCCCATCAACTGGTCAAAATGCACAAAATGCTGCTTGAAAGATGTGTGATGTGTTTAAAAAATTTGATGTGATGTGATGCGTTTAAAAAATTTGAATAGCCTTTCAGTTTTGTGGATTTGCTCTGGTGTTCTTTACAGCTATAAGTACTTAAATATTTAGACTTAAAAGGCTATTCATTTTCAAACTTTTTTTTTTTTTTTTACATTTTAATCTGGGCTACAACATGCCCTAGATATTGTTTGAAAGTGTTTTGATTCATTGTTCATTCACACTTTACATTAGGGCTTCATTAGTTTACATTAGTTAATTTATTAATTAACATAAACTGCCAATGAAAAATTCTTCTGAACATTCTTCAATCTTAGTCATTTCAATATTTCATAAACCGAACATGAACAAAGACTATTATTTTTTTAACAAAGATTAATAACTTCTGGAGCAAAAGTATGTGATATTTATTGTACTTAAGTACGAAAAGTATATTTTTATCTTAAACATACTGAAGTGTTGAAAGTAGAAGTACAGGTAAATGAAAAATGTAAATGAAGCAAATAAATATATATATAAAAAAGTTCCATACACAGCTTGAGTGGCAAGATTTATCTATTTTGTATTTTTTGATAAGAATAAGAATCACTTCATCTGTGCTTATTGTCTTTCATTCCAACATAAGAAAACTTTTCTGGAATCTGCATCTGGAAAAGCATTTAGGTGTATTTACAGTTTATGGATCTCAGAGGGGACATGGATGCATTTAACCTGCAGTTACAGATGGATAAATAATGTTTTGTTTTTAACATAAAACGTTGAATACTGATTTTTTTAAATAATTTAAAACATAAAAAAATAGTCGAAATGTGAAATTAAAAGCACAAGTAGGTGTGCTAGAAACATGGTTTTCTAAGGAAAGATTGCTATCAAATAGCACACCTAGGTTCTTAGCTGATGACGAAAAATTGACAGAGCAGCCATCAAGTCTTAGACAGCGTTCTAGGTTATTACATGCTGAGTTTTTTAGGTCCTATAATTAGCACCTCTATTTTTTTTTCTTCAGAATTTAGCAGTAAGAAATTACTTATCCAGTTTTTTATATCGACTATGCATTCTGATAGTTTGTCAATTTGCTGTGTTTCGCCGGGCTACTAACAAATATATCATCATCAGAATATCATCAGCGTTACAGTAAAAGCTAACACTGTGTTTCCTGATGATATCTCCCAAGAGTAACATAAAGCTTTAAGAGTAACGGCCCTAGTACTGAGCCTTGAGGTACTCCATACTGCAATCAATATGATACCTCTTCATTCACTGCTACGAATTGATGGCGGTCATATAAGTATGATTTAAACCATGCTAATGCACTTCCATTAATGCCAACAAAGATTTCTAGTCTATGCTAAAGAATTTTGTGGTCAATAGTGTCGAACGCAGTACTAAGATCCAATAGAGACTAATAGAGAGATACAACAATGATCAGATGATAAGAGCAGGTCAATTTTAACTCTAAGGAGAGCAGTCTCAGTACTATGATACGGTCTGAATCCTCACAGATACAATTTTGACTCTAAGAAGAAATATAATTGTGAGGATATTAACTTTTCTAGTATCTTGGACAGAAAAAGGGAGATTTGAGATCGGTCTATAATAAACAAGTTCTTTGGAGTCAGGTTGTGTGTTTTTTTTATTTTTTATTAGAGGCTTAACAGTCAGTTTAAAGGTTTTGGGGACATAGCCTAATGACAATGATGAATAGATAATAGTCAGAAGGGGATCCATGACTTCTGGAAACACCTCTTTTAGGAGCTTAGATGGAATAGGGTCTAACAAACATGTTGTTGGTTTAGATGATTTAACAAGTTTATACAATTCTTCCTTTCCTGTAGTAGAGAATGAGTGGAACTGTTCTTCAGGGGGTCTATAGTGCACTGTCTGATGTGATACGGTAGCTGACTGTTGCATGGTTAAACTTGTATCTCTAATAGTACCAATATTAGAATTTATATAGTTCCTAAAGTCATTACTGCTGTGATGTTGGGAAATGTCAACACTTGTTGATGCTTTATTTTTCATTAACCACTGTATTGAATAAATACATGGGGTTATGTTTGTTTTCTTCTAAAAGAGAAAAAAAATAATGAGATCTAGCCATTTTTAATGCTTTTCTGTAGGATAGGTTACTGTCTCGTAAAGCAATATGAAATACCTCTGGTTTTGTTTTCCTCCAGCTGCGCTCCATTTTCCAGGCTGCTCTCTTTAGGGTGTGAGTGTGTTCATTATTCCATGGAGTCAGACTGTTTTTTCTTAAACTTCTATAAGCATAAAGGAGCTTTATTGTATTTAAAATGCTAGAAAAGAGAGTCCATAATTTCTGTTACATCATCAAGTTGATTTTACAGTTTTAGCTATATGGAGTTTGCACAAAATTAAATAATGATCTAGATATCATCGCTTGGATGCATAATTTCAACACCATCAATTCCATGTGACAGTATTAAATCTTGTGTTGTCTAACCCCAATAGAGTTCAGAATGTCTATAAATGCTGACCCCAATACATATTTTTCATTATCAACATGATTTTAAAATCACTAACAATTAAAACTTTATCTGCAGCCAGCATTAATTCGGAAGTAAAATCAGCAAACACTTTAATACAGGTTGTATGGTGCCCTAGTGGCCTGTATACAGTAGATAAAAAACAAACATCAAAGGGGATTTATCATTAACACTTGTTTCTCTGGAAAATGTTATATGCATTACTTCGAACAAGTTATACTTAAAGCCTGCCCTCTGAGAAATCCTGAAAACATTGTTATAAATTGAAGCAACACCTCCCCCTTTGCCTTTTGGATGTGGCTCATGTTTATAACAGTAATCTTTGGGGATTACAGCACTACCACTTTGTGTTGTATATTTGTATTTAATCCAATTCTCCTTTTGTATTTATGCCTTGGTCACAAGTCTTTCCTTGTCTATATTGCTCATAAGTTTGTATATATTTTTTTTGTAACATATGTCTGGTCTTATGGTTCACATTTGATTATACAGCTATTTCTGTGCTGTAAAATAAATTCAATAAAATAAAATAAAAATAGATCCCTTAAATAATGACAATTAAGAATCTTAATCCGTTTTCAATTACTACAGAAAAGCATTTGTCCTCATTTGATGAACTAAAAGAGAACTTAACCTCAGTGTCAAATTAAAAAGGTTGCGCAGAGGTCCTTAGAGAACAAAAATGTGTTCAAAAAGTAATGATTTTTCTTTTCTTTTTTAACCAACATTAGTTAACATTGTGAAACCTTGCCAGTGAAAAACAAAAACATTCAAAAAAAGAGAATGCATGAATCTATGCTAAAATGACCCTGGTTTAAAAAAAGTGTTTCAAGGTGGACATTTAATTAGTCTAAATATTTTTTGATTAAATGAGTGAAATATGATGAAAAAAACATTTATGCTGTTTTTAATAAAACAAATGAAAAATACAAATGCCCCCAAGGATGAAGTAGTTAAAATGGAAGTACACAGGACAATGCAATAAACAAAATTTCAGAAATTCATCCACCTAGAGAAGGACAGTTTACTTCTAAAAAGGTCCATTAAATAAAAAAAAAAGAAGATATGGATCAAATAAACTGGCTTTTTAAATTCACCCATATGCAAAAATACAAGCAACCCATTTGTTTTAGCCCCTCTGCAATGCTAAGAGTTTAAAGTACTTCCAACGGAAGTGAACATGATTTTGTTGTCGTTTAAATTAAAAATTGAACATTTTAATTAATAATTTCATAAAAAATTGGATATAAAATATAATTTAAAAACCAATACAGCACACAAAAAGTCCAAAATGAAAGTTTTATTGGAAGAACAAAAAGGCGACAAGCACAAGCTAAATATGCAGTGAATTCAACAAAGGACATGCGTTCATTTCAGGTGCAGCACTACTGTAATACATACGAGCGAACAGAGGACAGTAAGGGGCAGCTTCTGCAACCAATGCAAAAAAAGTATTCTGAGACAACTGTTAAATAAAAATAGAAAAGGATTAAAATGGAAAGAATAAAACTGGAGCTCTAAAAGAAGTCCACATCATCTGGAGCGTCTAAATCGCGATATTCAATGATATTTCGAGGATCCCCACGCATCATTCTGGAAAAGACATAGACATTTTATTAGATTTTGTCTATAATAACTCTAAAAGAGCTTCTAAAATGATCACTTCTGTTCCCTAATGGCAATTAAAATACAAAAGATTCACCGGTTGTTCCTAGGTTTTCCAGGGTAACCGCCTTGTCCACGGAAGTTGTCGTAGTTGCCCCTGCCGCCTCCACCGTACTGGTTGGGAGGGTAAGGAGGACCACCTGTTAAAGTGTCGAAGAAACACCTCAAAAATGTGTTTTACAGATGCACCACACTGATTTGAATTTCTATCACTGCGTAACTTCAATAAATGCACACAAAAAAAATAACTAGCTTGATAACCCCTGGACCACAAAATGAGATTTATACATTATCTGAAGGCTTAATAAATAAGCTTTCCATTGATGTGTGGTTTGTTAGGAGGAAAATATTTGGCAGAGGTACAACTATTAGAAAATCTAGAATCTGAGGGTGAAAAAAAAAAAAAAAATCTAAATATTGAGAAAATCATCTTTAAAAGTTGTTCAAATAAATTCGTAGCAATGCATATTACTAATCAAACATGAAGTTTTTAAATATTTACAGTATGACATTTACATAATATCTTAATGGAACATGATCTTTACTTAATATTCTAAAGATTTTTGCCATAAAAGAAAAATCCATAATTTTGACCCATACCATGTATTTTTGCCTATTGCTACAAATACACCCCAGAGACTTCAGACTGCTTTAGTGCTCCAGGGTCACAAATACATTTATTATGTCTGTGAGAACCCAGCTATTTTCTCAATTCTGTAGAGAACTTGAGCAAATTTCAAAGCTTAGATAATTTTGAAAAAAAGCAAAAGGCTAGATCTATATACACATGTTTTAGGGTTGCACCCTTGTTGAATAACTGAGCTGCAAACACACACCTCCATAACCCATAACTGGAGGTCTGGGCTGGCCAAAACCCATGAGCCCCTGAGGACCCTGAGGTGGGAACGGAAGACCTCCAGGTGAAAGCACTCCTAACAAGACAAAGAACAATTAAAAACGTTTCTGATAATGTGTTTTTCTTCTCATATGCAGTGGCTTTAGAAAAGATCACCCCACATTTGGTTGATTCGCAGCTTGAAATGAAGCCGGACACAGTTTTTGTTTAACCCACTGTAAAGATCAAGATTGATGTGTTTTTACCCTGTCCTGGGCCCGGAGGAGGAGGAGGTTTCATCTCAGGGATGGAGGGTCTTTTAGCATCCATCAGGAAGTTGTTGAAAAAGATGACCTCTTTCTTGACTTCCTCAATCTTCTCACCATGTTTGTTTAGAATGTGCTTCCTCACGAACTCTGGGCCCTTCAGAGAGATTCATATCTTTATTAATTTGGTCAAAGATGAACAATCTCCCTCCACTGGAACAACTGGTGTATGAAATAAAGTTTCACTCATGAAATCACTAGTAAAGGTCACACACACTGAAAAAGAAATGTCAAGAAAACATTTACTTGTAAACTGTAGTTAACGTAAAAAAGGATCATGTTATAAATCACACACCTTAAACTTTTTGCCACTCAGAGGACAAAGCCACTTGTCTTTGCCCAGTTCCTGTGTGTTGGACAGCACGAACTTCTCCACTTCCTGTTCTGGATCCTTGCGGCCCATCTTTGCTGCCTCGTCTTCAGACAGGGTTTCCTTCACACTGAACAAGTGTCCCAGCTTCTCTTCGAACGTCTTCTGCCAGTCGGCCACTACAAGACGGTCAGTTCATTTCTCTGTTGCTAACATTTAAATCACATTCTACACTTTTGGTTGAGTCAGAAATATTTAGACACAGTTTAGGAAGTATTTACACATCAATCACACTTCAGTTAGCAGTAATGTCAGCGTTACCCTCTCTGAGAGAGATGCGGTTGGGGGGAATGGGTCCTCGCACGTGGATGATGCCGCAGCGGTTGGGCATCTCGTCCTCGCTCGGGTACTCACAGGTGTTGTAATAATCAATAGAGTGAACGATGCGCAGATAAAACAGGAGACGATCCAACACCTGGGAGAAGACGAACACACAACACTCCTGAAGCTCACTCAAAGCAGCACCAGACTGAAATAAGACTGAAAGTCTCATTTACACTTTTTCCTGACCTTGACCAGTTTCTCATCTCTCTCCACAGTTATCTCGGTGGGGTTCCCCTCTTTGGATGCGTCCTCCGAATCGACTCCCCCTGAACTTCCCAGAAGCTCTTCCTCTTCTGCGCTCACTTCCTCAATCAGGTAATCAGTGATGTTCTTCAAAATAGGGTTCTGTGCAGGGAGCTTCAAGAAATTTGAGAAATGGGGAAAAAATAAGCCAAGTAATCACTTTTAAAAGCTCAGTGTAAGAACAAACACATATCTGATGAACCTCCAGAGCGTGCGTCTCTTCTCTGGGTTTGGGGTTCCACAGCCTCTCCCTGTCATCCAGTGCATGGATCAGTTTAGCAGCCAGCTTGATGTCATTACGGAGAACCTGTTTGTGCTGAGTGACTCCGTTCACGTTCCGCACACGTCGTGCCAGATCTCGATTGACCCCAGGAGCCAGCTCACAGTCCCGCAGCTGCTCAGAGAGGAACAGGAGGAGAGAGAGAGTGAGCGAGACGTCTGACAGACGCTGTGGTTCTCCCGGAGGACGGTTCTGAACTCACCCGGATGTTCTGCAGGTTCCAGCAGATCTCTTTGATGTTCACTCCTCGGTCAAAGGTCACCCAACAACGCCTGAAAAACCTGAGTCACAGAGATGGATATATTTGAGCTTTCTCCTCACTTCTGCTTTCATGTACTGAAATAATTCAAGGAAACATTTCAACACTGGCACAAATGGAGATAACATTAAGATTCAAATTGAATTTTTCTCATTTATTTGAAATCTGGAATTTGAAAGCCTTTAGTCCTAAAACTAACCCTCTGTGCTCCTCGTGTGGCAATCAAAAATGTTTTATTTCAATTCAATAAAAGTACTATATTTTAGCTTGTTAATTGTTTTTATAGAACTTTGTATTTTTAAATTGCACTAAATCTAAATGTATTAGTTTATCCTGTTAACCACTTTTTGACCTTCGCTTAGACTTTAAAACTAAATATGGAATGCTTTGGTTCACAGGCTCACGTTCGGTCTCTTTTTGAAGACGACACGTGGCCAATTCTTACTTAAAGGTGCACTAAGCATTATTTGAAAAACACTTTTGACCACAGTGTCGGAGCGAGTACATATTACAGATATGCCCATTTATTTCTGGACTATTTAACCTTTTCGAATCACGTCCAAGACATGTTGAAATAGCAAATACCAGTATCTTTACCAAGTTTTGTACCATTCCGATAAAGTATTAATAATTCAAAAAAAAATCTATGCAGAAAATTTTGGGGTAGGGCTACGGCCAGGTGGTGACCCTGAAAACACAGTTTACATCAGCGTAACAGAAAATGCAACCCCTAATATCCTCAATAAGCTGAAAATAAGAATTTAATCTACACAATCCACTCGAAAGCATCTCCAACTTCAACTTACCTGCGCTCTGGCTGCGGTTCCGACAAACACACTCGCACAAATCCCGGATAACGTCGACATAGCTGCAAAAAAAATAAAATAAAAATAGCAGTCTTTAGATCATTTATGAACAGTAATTGTTTTGCAGATGTCTTGTGATTAGGCAAAAGCTGCGACTGTCAAGACTGTAGTAATGTCGTGTAGTAAATGCACGATGGAGATTTCCTACTAATCACAGAACTGGCTTTTACTGACAAGATGCGCATGACTATAGCATTCAATTCAATCATGCAACCCCATTTTACGTGCACACTTACAGCGACGATCTCCGCCTTGGATATGCTGGGAGCGATGCTCCTCATGAAGAGAGAGCATGTCCTGTGAAGAGGTCGAGGCCGCGGAGGCTGATCGTCCTTTGGTTTCTTCTCCTTTTCTTTCTCCTTTTCCTTCTGCTCCTTCACATCAGTGGCTTTAAAAGAGCAGAAGCACAGCGGTCACAACCATGACACTTGACACGGATGATTAATCTTCAGAAGCCTTGAGACTGACCTTCCCCCTCCTCTTCTTCCTCTTCCTCCTTCTCTTCTCCCTCGTCGGGTTCTCTCGCTCTTTCTGAGGGTTTCTCCGAGCAGCGAGAGTTCGAGTCGGAGTTAGAATCGGATTCGCTGTCAGATGCACTAGCTTCATCTTCACTGTCTCCACTGTGTTTCCTCTTCCTCTTCTTACTTAGCTAAAGAGAGAAAAAAAAAAACTGTAGAATGCAATTATTGCAAACCGATATCCAAGTTACAAAACAGAAACAGAACTTAGCTAACTAACCTTCTTGGGTTCTGAGATGGGTTCTGCAGGTGCTTCTTTCTCGGTCTTCTCCTCTCCTTCACAAACGGCTACATTCTTCTCAGTGCCCTCATCACCTTCGCCCTAAAGACACCAAATTCACCATAAGTGATCCTCAAAACACTGTGATCCTTTGCTCGGTTACGCAACAATCCCTCACCATCTTGTCTTTTTCAGTCGAGGGTTTGCGCTCAACATCCGCCGGCTTGGGCTCGTCCCGTTTGGGAGGTTCAGAAGCAGGCCCACCGGATGACAGTCTCTCTCGCTGCTCCTCCTCTTCCTCATTGGGCTCTTCCAGGATACGTAGGTCATTTTCCGTTCCTCCTTCCATCTTTATTACAGCTAACAGAACCACAGTTCATCATTATCAGTGATCATACGTTTGGATAGACATGACACATTTAAAACTAGCACATGAAAAGCACTTCTCTATACCTGTATCTAAAATCTTGGTGATTTGTGGAGCATGCTCTATGTCCAAAGAGACCGGTTCAAATGCGTTATTATCCATCAGATACATGTAGACGTTCAGCCGGTTCTGTAGAGCACTGTGGGCTTCTGCTTTACGCCTCCCAGCCTCATCCGGGTGGTACTTCATACGAAACCTGACAGGTAGACAGAGATGGAGGAAGAGGGACAAAAAAAAAAAAAAAACAGCATGTTAGCAACTATTTCAACCTGAAGTCAACCTTACAAACTAATCACCAAGAGACCTGCTAGATATAACCTGCCTTCTACACATCTAAATGTGCTTTGATAAATCAACGTTGGATCCAATAACCCATTATCTTACTACACATGCTTTAAACCAAACTTGTGTTTAAGTGTGTGTTTGTGTAAATACAGTAAGGTACACTCACCACCAACGAAGTAGAAACAAATAATTAGTAAAAGCAACACTAAAAACTGATGCATTATCAAGAAACTAGAGTCAAAACATTTCCCGTTGTGTTTTTACCTGATGTACTCCCCGCATTACAACGCATTTACACACAGAGCGTCTTCTTAGAGGAGTGTGTGCATACACACTATTTCTGCATTTTTTGGGGAGGTTTGATTGATCCAAATATCAAAAATGAAGAAGTGGAAGAAAAGTATCACACACTACAGAAAAAAAAAAAAAAAAATCAAAATAACAAAGCTCTCCGTGAACGCCTCTAGCTAAAAGCCCTGGTACTTGGATTCTAAAGGCAGCTGCATTGTGCGCAGTGCAAACCCTGACTAACTAACAGCGACTCCTGCGGCGCGTCCAAGAGCTTTTCTCATCTTCCAATACCTTGTGGTGATGGAGGGAAGAAGGGTTTTTGTTAATTTGTAAACCAGAGAACAATATGCAAAAACCTGAAATGAACAAGTCAATGATGAGACCAATTCAGTCGCTGTGGACACAAACTGATGAGATAGCAGACAGACATTAATTAGAATCATATAAATCAGAGGATATAAAACACTCAAACTTTAAAGAAATAGTTCATGCAAAAAAGAAATAAAATTTTCAATTTTGGATGAACTACAGCTTTAAAAGAGTATTTCGCAAATGACTGTCATAATTTACTAAACACCTATTAAAAGGATAGTCACAGTTGTACTCGGTGTTACAAGATAAAAGCCTTTTCACATTATTAAACCATCTTAACTACAGACCAAATGTATTATTAACAGAACAGAGTCAAATGTTCAGAGGCTGATGCTTTGTGCTTCACAAACAGAAAGCTAAAGCAAAAACAGTAACTGTTCTCGTACCACTCTTCGTCTTTATGGGCCAGGAAGAAGTCCTGCATCTGCTGCCGCCTGAAATCGATCTTGTACTCATTGTAGCGTTTGACCGACTCAGTCTCATCCACAGAGTCGTCCAGGGACAGCAGGAACTCCTTAAAGGTCTTCATCACAGGAAGAGGAGGACCCAGATCCATGTCATGGATGTTTCCCAGCCTGAAAGGAAGAGCAGGAGAAGGAGGTGACCACACAGGATCAGTGCAAGGGAACGGCGGACAGTAGAGCCGCTCGTGTTGTTCCTGCTCACCTGGCCTGGATGGGGATCCCATGATGGGGCTGCATCAGGTGCATGTCCGGGTGACCCCACGGCTGAGGAGGGGCATAACCGGGCCCTCCCCCGCCTCCATAACCCAGATCATAGCCACCATGGTAAGGGTCACCTCCATGGTCATCCCTGAGAAGAGAGCAGAAGAGGCATTTTATCTCTTTGGCTTCATTTCAAAAGCTAGTGAGCTGCCTACATGGCATTACAGACGTATACTTTATTTATGTGCTCTTTGTATTTTTATGCTTAGAGTATAGGACCCTACAAACAACTATTTTATTTATTCCTCAAATTTGTTTTTTCCATTTCTGCAATTTAAATTATGGATTTCATTTAATGGCCAAATTAAATTTGATAAAAAAATAAAAATAAATAAAAATAAAAAAGGTAATTAAAACATGTCAAAATTTATTAAAGTTAAAGACTTGAAGGTTTTTTTTTCTTCAAGTTTTCCCATTTTCTTAGGATTTTGAGATTTAAAAAAAAAAAAAAAAAAACACACGTCTCGATTAAAATGATGATTAAAATATTTACAATAATATGGCCTCTGCTTAAATCTTCCCAAAAAATATACAAATAAATAAATGTGGTAATCAATTGAAGGCCCAATATTAGCAATTTAACTGATCTTTTAAAATATAAATAAAATAAATGTATGCATTTAACAATGTATGCATTTGTTTTGGTTACCTGTTAAAATTAAAACATGGAACATTTGATATTCCTTAAAAAAAAAAAAAGGTTATTTTTATTATTAATATTAATACTTTCTACTGTGCATTAATAAAATATCTGTGAATAATCTCAAAGTAAAATCCTAGGTTTTATACTGGAGTGGAATGTCTTAAAACTCAAAGGGCACTCAGAGAACCACTTTATAAACTCTGTTGAACTGTGCATCATTTCCAAATGTGTCCCATTTTAATTCGAGTACTGTCTATGTGGCAGACAGGGAGCAAGTCGGTTGGGTTTCAACACAGAAGTTTAAAAGAGATCTCTTAACCTAAAAACACAGTAATTCTTACCAGTCTCTCCTCATGCGCTTCTGCTGAGGGCTCATGTCATGACGTGGAGGGGAAAACCGCTCTCGTCTGCCCCTGTCGTAGTCACGATACTCCCCTCGGCTGCGTCGCTCGCGGCCCCGGTCCCATTCTCTAGCCGAGGGCCGCCAGTAAACGACAACCACAACAAATATACATAAAAATATGCAAGCATACAAGTCTCTTGAGCAGAGCATAACCATCAGAAACATTAAAGAGGGTAATAATCAATCAGACAAATTATTGATAAATTTAACTGGCTGCAATTTATTCAGTAAACGTGTTTCTATCATAGTTTATGCATGTCATTTTAGGGGTGTTTTTACACGACGATACCTTTCTCAACTATAAATGTAAACTTAGTGTGTTTTGGCTGTTCATTTAGTCAATTAGTGAATTTCTGAGACCCTACATGCCAGGAGTTTTACAGGACATCCATGGCTTTTCAGTGATATCACATGTTTGGAGGTTTGATCAGAAACACTCCCTCTGCTTGGCCTTTAAATACATTTAGATTTAATCGTTTAGCAGACGGTTTTATTCAAAGTGACTTACAAATGAGGACAATGGAAGCAATCAAAAAACAACAAAAGAGCAATGATATATAAGTGCTAAACAAGTCTCGGTAATCTAGTGCAGTACATGTATCAAGTTTGTTTTAAATAGTATAATAAAAAGTAAACCTATAGAATAGAAAAAGAACAGATCAAGCTGGTGTTAGAGGTCTTTTTTTTATAATTGCATAATAAATTAAAAGAAAATAGAATACAAAGAGATTAGAAAAGTAGTTAGATTTTTCTTTTTTAATAATAGAATTAGAATAGTGAGTGTTAAAGTTAGAGTGTCAAATAAAGATGGTGCATTCTTTTCGGCTCATTAAAAGTAAATCTTGCTACAACATTGTGAATGAACGACCAAATAACAAAGTTTTACATTTATAGTTGAGAACGGTATCGTCGTGTAAAAATTTAATTTTTATTTTTTCTCATTAAAAATCATATTACTGATACTGACAGAATGATCACATTAGCACTCTCAAGGAAATATGATAATGTTTTGTTATTATAATTTAAACGTGGCTACATTTCAAACTGTTTGTCATGAATTGTTGCGTTAAGAAAAAAGTGCACCTTGAATAAACTGAAAGCGGTGTGTGACAATCACCATGAAATCACACTTGTTTGACAATTATTTTCGTTCTGTTATAAAATACTGAGATGAATGCGTCGCTCGTCCTCACCGATCGCTCCAGTCGTCTCTGCGGCGCTCCTCTCTCTCCCGGGACCGCTCGTAGTCGCTCCTCTCGCGGCGGAACTTATCTCTGCGTCTGCGGTCGTACTCGTCATCGCTGTCGGCCATCGTGTCTCCGTTTGAGCGGGAAGGTTCGCTGTAAACACGAGAGAAACCGGTTCATTAACTGTAACGTTATCACATGGCGTCACTGACTGGAGGTCATTCAAATCACTACTCTCTTAAAAATCGACCTGTCGTTAACGGTCAAACATTCTAGATCTCCAACGGACGTGACACGCGACTCATTTTCATAAAATAATCGCAAATGACGAACGCGAGGCGCGCGTTCTTGTACGGAAAAGACTCGATAAGGGCGAGCGCGTTCGGACAATATGGAATTGTCGCCACGTATAACGTTCAGTAGATGTTAAAAAGTGGTAGTAAAACATATAATAATAGGTTTATGACCGATACTAACCGGTTCCTAGGTTTAAAAGGCTTTGATCATGCGAACTCCCGCCGGCGCTCGAGCGTCCGGAACAACTGCAGCGGAAGTGACGATCATATACAAAACAACTGCGTAACCGTGTTTTTTAAGGATTTTTTTTTTTTTTTTGCACATTTTATTTGTTATTTGCTTTAATAATAATAATAATAATAATGCTTAGCATTTCCAAACATTTTTATAATCCGAACATTTACCTAATATATTTACTTTCAGTAACGTTACACCTGAGATATAAATAAAAAATATTTTATAAATATTGTTCACGGTTCTCGATTTTCGTTAATGGTCATGACATTCAGGTAAACAAAATAAAATGAATATTGTTGTATGAAGGGTTTTATTTATGATGTATTTATTTGACGTTATCAAAATAAAAATAAAGGATAACAACAAATACTGTTACACTGTTGATTAATAATCAAAAAAATATTAATAAAACATTACATTAATGAATTCTTCTTTGGTACGTGACTGACGATGGATTCTAATGGAGGAAAATAAATAAATAAATGATTTGTAATGGCGCGCTGGTGCGGAAACCTCAGATCTCTACATCATAGCAATCGTCGTCAGACCCGCTCAATAGAGCGCAGCTGCAGCCCATCCGATCACCATAGAGAACGACGATGTGAGCGCGCGCTCTGAAGGAGGAATAATAATCGAACTGAGAGAGACGCGCTTCCTGCAAGACTCAGCAATGGATGTCAGTCGCTGCGTTAAGACTCCCAGAGAATGGCTCGGCGTGGTTTGCGCGCTGCTTTTACTCACCGAGTCGGTTCTGTGTAACGGTGCAGACTGGAAGAAGGAGCAGGAGTGTCATAATTACGCCGGTGGACACGTTTATCCAGGAGAGGCTTTCCGCGTCCCCGTCTCTGACCATTCCCTTCACCTGAGCAAAGCCAAAAGTGCGTTTCTCTCATTTATGCAACTACATGCATGCTCAATGCATGGATTTTAATGAAAAACATGGTCTTAAATAAATCTCAATATTTTTTAAATCTCAATTAAAATGTTAATTACAATATATATATCCAACAGCTGTCACTACGATGATATAGTATAGCGTTAAATCAATTGTTCCAGAAGGATTGTCAGCATGACCGTTCATCTGATACATTATCAGAATAATTCATGCACAGGGTTTGAGATACTAGTATGTGCTGTTTATTTGTGCAAAGCACACCGCTTTTAAGGACACGTCATGCTTGAAAACTTGGATCCAAGACAGTTTTTTTTCAGCATGCTACCGAATCTCTAAAGATACAGCAGTTCACATACATGCATATGCACACTAACATTCATGCAATAATTATAGATGTTGTGATATGTTCCTTTCTTTTCAGTTTCAAAGCCAGCTCCACACTGGGAAGGAACAGCTGTGATCAACGGCGAGTTTAAGGAGCTGAAACTGTCCGATTATAAAGGAAAATACCTGGTTTTCTTCTTCTACCCTCTGGACTTGTGAGCTCTGACTACACAAACCTCAGTTATTCTTCAATTTAGATGACTGAATGCACAAAGCACTTATCAGAAGTTCACAATCATTAAGATTGTCAATGTTTTTAAAAGAGGTCTCTTGTGTAAATGCAGTAATGTTGTGAAATATTATTATAATTTCAAATAACAGTTTTCTTTGTGAATATATTTAAAAATATAATTAATTTCTGTGATGCACAGCGGTATTTTCAGCATCATTCCTCCAGTCTTCAGTGGCACATGATCTTCAGAAATCAGAATGATATGCTGATTTGGTGCTCAGTTAATTAACAATGGTTCTAATTATTATTAATGTTGAAAACACGTTTGTGTTAATTCGCAGCACGTTTGTGTGTCCTACCGAGATCATCGCCTTCAGTGATCGTGTGCACGAGTTTCAGGCCATCGGCGCAGAAGTGGTGGCCTGCTCGGTGGACTCTCAGTTTACACACCTGGCCTGGTGAGGAGAACACACTCCTTCATCTCTTAGATAAGCGAGGGCTAAGAATGACACCGCTGGTTTCTTTCATCAGGATCAACACGCCCAGGAAACAAGGAGGTCTCGGACCAATGAAGATCCCTCTTCTTTCTGACCTCACTCATCAGATTTCCAAGGACTACGGCGTCTTTCTTGAGGATCAAGGGCACACGCTACGGTACTGAAACTGAGACTTTTCATTTTTGGACCTTTAATATTGTACAGTAAATGAATTTTTACAAATGCATCTTTGAAAATGTAATCAGAAACAAATGGAAAGCGAAAAACCAGAACCCTGATTTTAAAGCGTATGTTGCCTGCTGAGTTCTGTGGTGATGGGTTTATCCTCTGCTGTCTTTTAGAGGTCTCTTCATCATCGACGGGAAAGGTGTCCTCAGACAGATCACTATGAACGATCTGCCGGTGGGACGCTCTGTGGACGAGACCCTCCGACTGGTGCAGGCCTTCCAGTACACCGATAAACACGGAGAAGGTACGCCATTTATTGTGCTGGTGACACACCTTTGTCAAAGTTATCATCTGAAAAATAGTTTATAACAGTGTTTACATGGGCTGCCAATGTTAACATTTATGATTTATGAGTTTATGAATTTATGATTTATGAATTTATGATTTATGAGATTAAATGTTTTTGATCCTTAACACGTTTGGATGCAAATGTAGAGTTTGAGAATTGAGAGAATAAAACAGCTAGACGGTGGTTTATCCAATCAGCTCACGTTCAGAATAGAGTTGTTATTGTTTACTAGAACTATTAAAAATTGATTTTGGTAACTGGAATGAAGTGGAAATAAAATAAAAACAAATAGAATACATACAAACAATACAAATATAAAATGAAAAACTTAGAGGGAAATTAGAAATGTTGCTTTGGATAGCTAAATTTGAGATAAAACTGAAAAAAAAAATTATTTATATATATATATATATATATATATATATATATATATATATATATATATATATATATATACCGTATATATTATATCTTATTATATATAAATATATATGTTTGATTTAAGTAAAACTAGCATCACATTACATACACAGAACTGTAAAGGTAAGTCAACCCGTCAAAATAAAAGTCCGGTTTAGTTTAAAGAATTTAAAAAAATATTTGCCAGAAATGTATTACCATTGTTCAGCAGAATGTATATAGCCTACTACTACTATTAAAATGAAACAAACATAACATTTTTTAAGGAATAATCACACAACCTCCATGGTTTATTTAAAATAATAAATCCATTTTGTTTACCAAAAAATTAAGTTTGCTTCATTTTCAAAAATTAAAAGATAAATTAAATGAATGTTTTATGCCTTCATTTGATAACCAGAAAAATGGAAATACACAGAATTTCAGAGGGGAAAAAAACATTTCATAAGGCTATTTTAAGCAAAAAAAAATTTTTTTTAAATGTACATAAACACAAATAAAGAAAAACAAAACAAGTATATTCTTGAAATGTGTGATAGAAGATAGGTATAGATATATCAGTCAATCTCTAATTGTACAATCAATGCATTATCCACCAGAATGTTGCGATATAAATATCTTATCACACATACTTAAGTACATGAGTGTGCATGAGATAAACGTAACAGTTTGGTTTTGGTGTTGCTGATTCTCTCTGTCTCTCTGATGTCAGTGTGTCCTGCTGGATGGAAGCCTGGCAGTGATACGGTAAGAGTTCAGTGCGTGTGTGTGTGTGTGTGTGTGTGTGTGTGTGTGTGGTCTCTGGTTACAGTATCTCTCTTCTTTCCTCACAGATTATCCCAGACCCCGCCGGAAAACTCAAGTACTTTGATAAACTTTGATACTGAGCTGAATGTTTTCACTACACGTGTTTGTTCTGAAGCACAGAATAAAAGGAGAGTTTTGATAAACATGTAGTCCTGTTTCTTCCCTGCAATGTGTGTCTGATTGTTCGTGTCATAGAAGTTAAAGAAATGTTAAAAAGTGGAAATATCTACTGGGAATGTCTAGAAAAATGCACTGGAAAAAATGACTTTCCTTCTCAGCATTTTTGACTTTTTTCAAAAAAAAAAAAAAAAAAGAGCCAATAATTTAGTTTAACGTTTGAATTAAGTTATTTTTCTTGGCCATGTTGGCTGATTTATTTGATTTATTTTTCTTATTTCTTTCATTAATTTTTTTTTTTTTACTTATTCTAGAAATATAAAATCATGAAAAAAAGAAAAAAACATTTGTTAATTGAAATATGTTTGTTTTCTTTATTTGATTTTTATTCTAGCTAATTGCTGAGTATAGTTCATATTTTGATTCATGTAATCTATGTACTAAAATATCAAAAACTGTATAGAGATATTAAATAATGACAAAATTAATACAATTTTAAAATGATGCGTCTGACACAAGAGGGCGATGTAGAACCAGCTTTTATAGCACAATCCCAACAAAACGGGTGTTTTTCTGAAATTAAATGTGTAGAAAATCATCAGGGTGATGTCACTGCAGTACATTGAGCTGTGTGGAGACTACATGAGCATCAAATGACTGTGAACTGGAAACATGGGACTGTTTTTAAGGAAAGGCCTGTGTTACTGCAAACATAACAGTGTCATGTTAAAGTTTCCTGACCCTGTCCCAGACAGATGTTAAGGTCAAAGTGCAAACGTAGGAACTGCTAGACAATAAAGTTATGCATTTTGGGCAATATATATATCTTTTTTTCTTTTTTTTTGATGACTCCCCTCATCCCCTGAGGTAACAACAACTATATTGAAGGGGTTTTATATACAGCAGTCAACAGGCGATCTTAATAATAAATCTTTTTATTAGTTTGTGGATTTGCTTGAGCAAGAAAGAACTACTGAACATAAATAAAATGTGCAAAAGTATTTTGAAAAAATTCCCTTAGAAAGAGCTACTGCATTACTGCATTCAAACTCCCGAACTGACTCAAATGATTCACGCTCCGAACTCCCAAACTGACTCAAATGATTCGCGAACCGGCTACGAACTCCCGAACTGATTCACATGATTCGCGATCCCCAAACGGAGTTAAATGATTCGCGAACCCGCCTTGAACTCCCGAACTGACTCAAATGATTCGCGAACCGGCTACGAACTCCCGAACTGACTCAAATGATTCGCGAACCCGCTACGAACTCCCGAACTGATTCAAATGATTCGTGATCACCAAACGGACTCAAATGATTCGCGATCCCGCTCCGAACTCCTGAACTGACTCAAATGATTCGCGAACCCGCTACGAACTCTCGAATTGATTCAAATGATTCGTGGTCACCAAACTGACTCAAATGATTCGTGAACTCGCTTTGAACTCCCGAAACTGACTCAAATGATCCGCAAAGCCGCTCTGAACTCCCAAACTGACTCAAATGATTCGCGAACCGGCTACGAACTCCCGAACTGATTCACATGATTCGCGATCCCCAAACTGAGTTAAATGATTCGCGAACCCGCCTTGAACTCCCGAACTGACTCAAATGATTCGCGAACCCGCTACGAACTCCCGAACTGATTCAAATGATTCGTGATCACCAAACTGACTCAAATGATTCGCGATCCCGCTCCGAACTCCTGAACTGACTCAAATGATTCGCGAACCCGCTACGAACTCTCGAATTGATTCAAATGATTTGTGGTCACCAAACTGACTCAAATGATTCGTGAACTCGCTTTGAACTCCCGAAACTGACTCAAATGATTCGCGAACCCGCTACGAACTCTCGAATTGAATCAAATGATCCGCAAAGCTGCTCTGAACTCCCGAACTGATTCAAATGATTTGCGATCCCCAAATTGCCTCAATGATTCGCGAACCCGCTCCGAACTCCCAAACTGACTCAAATGATTCGCGTTCCCGCTCCGAACTCCCAAACTGACTCAAATGATTCTTGAACCCGCTCCGAACTCCCAAACTGACTCAAATGATTCGCGATCCCGCTCCGAACTCCCAAACTGACTCAAATGATTTGCAATCTCCAAACTGACTCAAATGATTCGCGAACCCGCTACGAACTCCCGAACTGGTTCAAATGATTCACACTCCATACTCCGAACGAGGAAGAATTAAGAAGCGTGCATTGTGAAGGGCGCTCTGAAAAGCAGCAGTGCAGGCAAAAGATTAAAACCTCTATTGTCCAAATGAGCGTCCCGAGTACTGAGTACGGTGCGTACCGGCCCACTTAAAGCACTGTTATAATCTGGAATAAAAAGCTTTTGTTTTTTTCTGTCACAGAATTTCCATCAGTTGGTCATTTTTTTGCACTACTGAAAATAAATGTATAAATTGAAGTGGCCAGTTTCTTTAGTTTTGCATGTTACTGTAATACTCTGTGTTTGTGTGTGCAGCGGGTCAAAGGTGCAGTGTGAAAACTCTGGAAAGTTTTCCATGAAAATGCTGTCTGTGTCATGTTGCAAGAAAAATCAGTAGTCACACAGTTTAGGATATTCTGTTGCAATATTATCTATATTTATACATTTATATATCATCCAGTTGCACGTGCAAATGGGTTTCCATTCATCAATCCGTTTTTTGTTTTGTTTTTTTTTTACATATTTTTTGTTTAAAATCTATATTTGCAGAAACACTTGATCAACTTGAACTGTCATACCAAAGAAGGTGAAATTACTAATTGAGATTTGAAAATCTGAAATATCCAGAAGCTGTGCTTCATTTGGACTTTGTCCTGCATTTTTACTGTAACTGTAATTTCCATCAAGCCACCAACTGTAAGTCGAGTTTTGTTGATGATACACAAAAGCACCTCATGGCAAAATACACCACAGATTAACTCGTGGCAAAACAGTGTCCCTCCTCAAGCACGCTGGCCCTGATTTATATCAAGTCATATACAAACTTGACAGAATACCGTTTGTATGTTTTTTTTTTATTTTTTTTTTATGGTTTTTGCAGGTTTCCTTCGATCCTCAGGGATGCATTCATATTCAAGACACATTTTTGATTGTAAAATCGTGATGCCATTTTCTTTTGTGAAAAATGTTTTCCAAATGATGACTTTCTTTTTATTGCTTTTATAACAATTTGATGATTATTCTTTTTTTCATATTATGCCATTTATTTATTATATGCTTTTTATTAATACTATAATTTATATTATTTACATTTTGTATTTTATTAATGTTATGGCTATTTTTATCCTATCATTTAATTTTATTTATAATTTGTATTACTTTAATCAACTGATATTTGACTATTTTGTGATTTTTGTAGTCAGATTACTTGTTTAAAATTACAAATATGCACTGATTTTCTAGTTTTGACTTTACTTTGATCATTTTTATAACTTATTTATACTATTCATTTATATTTACATTATTTTGTATTTAAAATTATTATTTATTTCAATTTCTTTTATTCATTTTATATTTTATATGTATAATATTTATAGTACAGTATAGTATTTATAGTATTATTTGTATTACTTTTATTGACTGCTATTTGAACATTTGGTGAATTTATTTATTTTTTCTTTTTGGTGATCAGATTATTCACTTGTTGATTAGCAAAAGTGTCATTAGTAAAATCTGTGAATTTATAGTAAATATTGTGTTAAATAAGTGTTTATTTTAGTGCACATTTGTATTTGTCTGTAATTAAAGCAGATATTTATATATATATAATTAATAAATATATATTGCAAGTAATACAAGATTGCATTTGCAAATTCAAAGGTCTGTTTTATTTGATGCTTATGTACAGAACATGATCTGTGGTTTGAAAATGAAGAACATGAACGAGTGATGATCTTTCTAGAATGATAAACATTAACCCGTGTTGCTTTGAGTGCACAAACAGACCACTTTTTTTCAGGAAGGACCCGATGCACAGCAGGTTTTTCTGGGAGTGGCCTGAAGGTTTCTGCCCCTCATGAACATCTATAAAAGGAGGAAGCGTCGCAGCTCTGAGCTCAGCGGACGCTTCATCACACCAGCCACTGGATGCCTTTCCAAGCAGAAGAAAGCAGATCTGAGGCTTGTAGCTGAGGGTAAACCTCTGAGAAGCGGATGAAGAAACAGATCTTACTACGTTTCACATACAGAGGACTAGTCAGCAAAGGAAAAAAGAGCAAAAGAAGAAAATGGCCAATTTTATATTACGGAAAGCCGAGCCCAAGGACGTGTCTGACATACTGCGACTCATAAAGGTATGAAATACTTGCAGTTTTCTTCATATTATTATTTTTTTTATTATAATTTATTATATTGTTTTATATTCATTGTTATTTATAATTTATTTCATTTATACTATTGTTTATTTATTTATAATATGTATGTTTTGTCTATTTTTGCTATTATTATTTGTAATATTTAATAAAGGTATGTAACTATTGGATGGATCCTATTAAAGGCAGTTTAAAATCTGTGTAACAAAAATGATTTTCCAAAGTTATAAATAAAGACTATTGAAGTATGCTGTTCAAGAAAATAAGAGTTCAGGTTTTTTTTCATGTTTAATGTGTTGCGTAAGTTGTAGTTTCCTTTATTTTAAATTTTGTTTTATTTTTATATTTATATTCAAATGTTTATATTTATTTGTTGAAATTATGAAATTTACTAGTAATTTATTAGTAAAATTTGTTTCTAGACCAAGTGTGATTTATTTATTTGTTTTTCTGTTCCCTTTTAATTTGACCTTAAATAATGTGATGATGAAATCTGGAGAGTTACAGTATAGTTAGTAATCCTAACTTTATGATTTTCAAACCTGAATATGCATGTTTCTTGTTAGGAATTGGCAAAATTTGAGGAAATGGAAGATCAAGTTATTCTCACTGAGAAAGGTAAGTACATTTGGAGGTAAATGCAATGATGTTTTCAGAGTTTGTAGCATGTGTTTTGACTCCTCTAGCTGCTCTTTGGCTCATGTAGATCTGCTGGAGGACGGGTTTGGAGATCATCCGTTCTATCACTGTATCGTGGCAGAAGTTCCCAAACAGGAGCAGAGCGTTGATGGTAAGTTTGTGTTTCAATGCACAATATGTCATGCTGTTCTGCTTTTTTCCATATCTCCCACTGACACTTGGGTTACAAAGCGTGCTTCTGTGCATAATGACCAAAAACTGTGTTTGGTAACACTTTGCATTGCAAGCTCACATTTTACGAATACAAGAAATTTGAAGTGCATGTAGTTCATTAGTGTCATTTCACCCAAAATTTTGATTTTAGGAAAAATATAAGTATACACACTGCCAAAAATGATTTTCTTCCTCTGTATTTATCCTGTTTCTTCTTAAATCAAGACACAGATATACTTGACTTAAGAAGCAAAATTGTTTAAGATAATAGATATTAAGTCTTGTTTTCTGAAAAATGTCTCAAAAAGACTTTAATCTGTGTTCCTAACCCTACTATATTTAAATTCTTAGTATTTTTGTCTTATTTTCATGTACAGATATAAAAAAAAGTCATAAATCAAAATGTTTGCTTGAGAAGCAAAATGACAAGAAATTAAGAAAAATGCATCATTAACATGAAATAAAAAATATATTTTATATATGAAAATATAAAAAAAGTAAGAAAAGATTATGGATGCATGATAAATCGGCCACCATATCGGTATCGGCCAATAAATGTTAATATTTTTCTATTATCGGTATCAGTCCGATAAGAAAATTTGGCCGATGTCTTAAAGCTGATAAATAACTCTGACCTGAGACAACTTGATTACATTATTTATGCATTATTTTATTTATTTTAAAGACTTTTTATGGTGAAATTTGGTATTGGGAGAGTAAAACTATCTTTAAAACATACAACGTTCAAACCAGGCTGTTCAAAACAGTGTTTGGGATGTGGCTTTTAATGATGAGACCTTTTTTATAACCAGGCTTTCAAAAAGTATATAAAAACTTGAATAAAGATTTATCGGCCAAGATATCAGGCTTTCAAAAAAACAAGAAAAAAAAACACAAATTATCGGTTATCGGTATCGCACAATATGTTCTTATCAGTGCATCCCTAGAAAATATGTTTGCATTGTGGTATAAACATTCAAATCAACAGAATAAATCATGGATCCAGCAAAACTGTGACTCCTGGAATGACATGACTGTCGTGTATGCGAGGGTTGTGGTGCCGATAATCCCATCTGAAATTAATTTAAACAAATTTAAGCAAGTTGCAGACCAACAGCATTTGTTTCATGCAAACTCTGATTCATCTTTGTTTTAGAAATGCTTTTCTCTTGCTGGAAACAATGATTGAACTGTGTTTCCAGGTCATGTGATCATTGGCTTTGCCATGTATTATTTCACCTATGACCCCTGGATTGGGAAACTGCTCTACTTGGAGGACTTCTACGTCATGAAAGAGTTTCGGGGTATGAATGTGACCTTATACATTTAAGATGTCAGATATTATGAGACACTGTCATGTAACACAGTTTTCTTTCTATTAAAATCAGGTTTTGGAATTGGGTCTGAAATCCTGAAGAAACTGAGTCAGGTAAGTTTAAACTTCCTTTATATATAACACCAAAAGGATCAATAACATTTATTTCTATGGCCAGCGAGGAAACTGTTCACGTAGTTACCCTTGTGAAAACGAAGTAAAAATAATGTAATATTTAAAAAAACTAACAAAAAATTATATTAATGGAATTTAATCCTACATAAATGTACTTAAAAATACTCTTTCATGACTTCGTTTCTTAGCACACTTAAGTACACTTTTAAGAAATGCACTTTGTAATGATATTTTACTTACAACTCCATTATAAATCATGTTTCAATCAACTTTTGTCATGCTTTAAAGAAGTACACTTATGTCCATGTGTTGACTAACATACTACAGCACATATAAAGTACTGGACTATCATTTTAACTGTAGTGTTTTATTAAATATTGAATTGAAAGTTAATATATTTTAAATGTACAAAATATCAACATCATCATTAATACATGAAATTACAAATATCCTTAAAACATCACATTAAAGAATATTTTAGTCAACCATAAACATAAAGATGTACTGCTTAGTCCTACATAAGTGAGTCAAAAAACTCTTAAGTATGCATTTGATTTAATATAAATTTATTTTATTTATGTTTATTAAATTGCAAATAACAAGCAGTTAAGTGTCTGAAAACATCGCATTCAGTTTGCACTTAAGTATGTACGTTTTAAATTATATACTCTGTAAAAAATATAAAATATGAGGGAGCAAAAAAATCTAAATACTGAGAAAATCGCTTTTAAAGTTGTCTAAATGAAGTTCTTAGCAATGCATATTACTAATAAATAATAAGTGAACATTTTTAATCAAAAAGGACAAAAAAATTTAATATAATTACGGTAGGAAATTTACAAAATATCTTCATGGAACATGATCTTTACTTAACATCCTAATGATTTTTAGCATAAAAGAAAAATCTATAATTTTGATCCCAAACAATGTTTTTTTGTTGTTGTTGTTTAACGCAGTGACTTAAGACTGCTTTCGTGGTTTAGGGTCACATTTGTGAAATTAACAAACAATATCTGACTGAAAATTGTTTCTACACCAGCTCTTTTTTCGGTTTATTATTAGTACGCTGAAGTCTACTTCTTTTTCACAAGGGTACCAAAGCTCAAAGTATACAATACTAGTTAATAATTACTACCAGGTTAATAATCTAACATTACAGCACCTCTAATGTTCTTCCCGGCTGTATATCTTGTACTCAGTTTTCTCCAATCATTTGCTGGTTTTCTGCAGACGGCGGTCAGGACTCGGTGCAGCAGCATGCACTTCATCGTGGCGGAGTGGAACAAGTCCTCCATTGAGTTTTACAAACGGCGTGGAGCGTCTGATCTCTCGCTGGAGGAAGGATGGAGGCTCTTTAAGATCGACAAGCAGAACCTGCTCAAGATGACCGATGAGGAGTGAACCGGGAGATCGTTGCAGGCAGTGATTCAACCTCTGGTGTTCACTAAAGTGGACAGATCTTCAAAAGTCATTTTGAAGGATTCAGGGTGTGATGTTACATCCCAAACCTTTAATTCTTACCCATAATACCCATAAATCATTGAGTTCACACCTTTAAAAAAAAAAAGTGAGATGTGTAATTCTCTCGACATCATTTCGAAAAATAATTTTCTTGTTTTGAAGTAAAAAGATACATAAAAAAAATATTTTCTTTTGTGATTTAATCATTCATGAATCAGGATGTAATGTAATGAATCATATGTACTGATGTGGCATGTTCACTTCTTCTGTATACTTCAATCTTAAATTCGTTTCTTAATAAAACGTTTAAAATAGAACATATTTTTTACGCTTTATTCCCTCATCTTCCTCATTTTATACTTGGCAACAAAACGATTCTACTAAGGTGAGACAAGCGTTGGTGGGTAAAGCAAAAATGACTTCTTGAAATGAAGTCTTTTTTTTATTATTGCTGAAGAGCATTGAACTTCTAATGCATTCCTATTCTTCATTCTTCAGGTTTGTTTGAGCTGCGGTACAGACGTGAATTTACATTTCCTTCAGCTTGAGGCTCATTCATTTCCCTTTTGATGTGAAAGCCCAGCCTAGATGTGAAAAAGTAACTCAGAAGTAGTGTAATGCATTACTTACCATAAAAACACAATTAGTTCCTTTTTCAAGAGAGCATAATGCAATATTCTAACACAGTTCTTTTAAAAGTAACTTTCCCCAGACACTAAACTTCAGGCACCTTATCTATTGCCATTTCTAGAGATTTCAGTCACAATAAATATAATTTAAAGGCTATTTTCTAAAAAAAATTATTTCCCTTACAGCAAACTTAGCAGGTTTCTTCATATTCTGAAGGTTTTTACTGAGGGGTTTGTTCAACATATAATATTTTTACCCTAATCATGGTGAAATTTGTTTGTTTTCTGGCTGTTGACAGTATTTTCTGATATAAGCAGTGATAAAAAAATCCCTTCTGTAAAACCTTTAACTGTAATATTCTGACCAAATGAAATGAGAAGATTTTTGTTCAGGAAATGTATATAAAGTAGAGCTGTGATTAATCAACTGAGGAGGTATGGTGATGTCTTGCGTAAGTTACTAGGTGATGCACACAGATTAAAGCAGAGCTACATTTCAGCATTGAACAAATCTCCTGCGTATTGAGCGGTAAGTGGATTTGAATGTAAACATCTCTGATTAAGCATTGCATTCAAGAAATCAAAAGACATGTCTGTGATTGGCTACAATGCTCAACACTGCAAAAACACTTTGTAAATAGAAACCTGAGCCTGCGTGCCAGTGTTCATACTATTCATCCTAAACAGTAGATTCGAATAAGTGTGTCCCAAAGCAGAGTATGCCAGAAGTCCCCATATGGTTTGTTATTTCAGATACATTTTTGAAGTATGGATCCGTGCACACTCTAACAGCTATAATGCCCACAATGCATTGCGCTTCAGCAAAGGATTTGGCTCAGAACTACAGAAAGTTTGTCCCAAAGCATGCCTACTCTTCTACTAAACACTCAAAGTGTGTACTTTTTCTTCACCTAAAGAGTACATAAGGGCATAGTATAAGCAGTCACATTGGGACACAGTATATGACCAGTGGATGAAAAGCCCTGACTTGCAGATTGATGGGATTGGTTAAATGATTGTAAAGAATCATATCAACTTGTAGAAAATGGGCATCCTATGATGACCCCTTTAAAGTTGTCCTGCAAGCATTGCTCAGTCCAGCTGTGTTACAGTCAGTTGTTTGTTAATGTGTGGAGTGGGAGTGCAATGCACTCTGAAGGATTCCTGAGACATTACCAAATTCAGAGCCAAACTGAATGAGAATTGCATGCTTATTCGTAAAGGCCTGTCCATTATTGCATGTGCTGCTCCTGCGATTGTTCTGTTTAACTAAAAACTGTAATTAAACTCAGAGATGGTCAATGTGTGATGATGTTCCTCTTTCTTGAATGTTTCAGTTGTGCATTTGTCAAAACTAAAGGAAATAAAGCTGTGAAAATATCAAAGACTTCCTGCGCAGTGACTTCCGAGACATAAGCACGCCTTTAGTTGTTTATTAAAACTATCTTATTTTCCAGATATAAGAAAAAAGCTTTTGTTGGGTAGAGGGTGCTGGAAATGACTAAGTATCCATAACCTCAGAGGAAATCTCCCATAAGTCTTTGCATTTGAAATGTCTATGATCGCACACAGAGCAATGATGCATGATATTTGCCTTTGCAAATCAATATCTGATAACGTCATCAATTTACATAAAGCTGTGTTTATTAATAGCCGCTGATCCAAAAAAAATCTGATTCATATTTCTAAGGAAACCAAGCAACAGCTTCTCCAAATCATCAGCAGCTTTGTTTAAATGCAAGTGAGAAATATTGGAATATTATTGGAATATATTAATTTCACCAATCAGTGCATTTGATAGTTATAACAATTTCCCCTTGTTTAATTGCTGTGAATGAACCGACAGCGTTTAATCTCATATTCTGTGGTTGTTTTTGCCGATGATTTAAACACATGTTAGTTTGCACACTATACTGTAAGTATATGCAGTAATATTTTTTTAGTGTATTCCTTTATATGTTAGAAAATCTAGCTTAAAATCACATGCAACTAAAATGAAGATGGGTGTAAAAAGTGTGTTGTTGGTTATCTAGAGATTATAAAGCAGAACAACCATTTGTCATCAACCATAATAAGAAACACATGAAAATATAATAACTAAGAGATTGCAGGCCTGTTTTCACACAGATGATTGCACAGTGCAGGCTTTTGTGCAAACTGTGAAATATGTTGTTCCTGTCTTGGCTTGAGGTTATGACACCCTATGAGCTGTAACACAGCGTAGACTGTCCCTATTGAAATGCATTATGGTGGTATATTAATAGTAGTTTTTTTTAGTGCAAACACACTCATAACCTAGAATATTTATACTAAAAAAACAAACAAACAGCATAAAGAAAACAAGTATAACAAACCTAGTATATGTGACAATGCTATTGTATTTTGATATAGTCCAAAAGTCTAAAGCCACACTAAAACCTAGGATTGAACTTCAATTGAAACCAATTCAATTTTTTTTTTAATTAGAGGTAAAAACATTAAATTAAGAAATAAAGGAATATTTATTGTGATCCACAACATGGTCATCAGATTTTCATGTCTGTTTTTCCTCAATGCCAAACTATGTTAGAATTAAAAAGATGTATCTTTAAAAGGAATTAAATTAGAAATAATTAACCTGTCTAATGAAAATACAATAATAGATACTGTAATTGATTTTTAATAAGTTGTATTAGAAATGAAAATATAAATATATAATTAATATTTGTTGTGTATATATGTCATAATAAATATTGTCACATTCTTTACATGCATAATAAAAAAATATATTAACTATTTATTCATATATATATATATATATATATATATATATATATATATTCATTATTATATGATTTATTCATTTAATTATTTTACTTTATTTGACTAATTTTTTTTTATATTACAATTTATTAATTAACACAATAGATTACAATATTTTGTCAGAAGTAACATTTTTCACTCAAGTTGTTGTTAACAGTGAAATTAAAATGCATACTCATATTTTGACTTTATACTAAATTATAAATATATCTACAAACACACAGTTTATTAATTTTAATTACTCGATTATAATATTTTGTTTGCAGTGGTTTGTGTTTTCTCAAGTGCCAAAACAAGAGTCAAATAAAACAAGATGTAAGTCTGAAATATTAAAGGACTGAACCAGTGTCTCGTATTTCCTTGGTTGAATTAGCAGCTTTGACACAATATCTGACAGCCCTCTCTTCTTCTTTGATCAGGACTGCGTTTCTCAAAAGCATCGTGAGATAAGTTGATCGTAGAGACCATTATTTAAGTGGTAATAGATCTACAGTGAGACTGAGTTTACGATTATTTTGGGTCGCACTGGTCACGTGACTCAGGTTTAGCCTGCTTGCTGACGTCAGCGCTCCGTCTATTAATACCGCTGGAACGCGATGTTCTCTCAAAAGCGCTTCCAGCGACTCTAGACTTCATATGTTTCCTCAACTTCAGGGTGAGAAACCCGGACTTTCTGCTGAGGGTAGTCCCCTTAGAACCGAATGAAGAAACAAATCTTACTGCTTTTCACTTACCGAGGACTAGTAAGAAAAGGGAAGAAGAGTAAAAGAAGAAAATGGCCAATTTTATATTACGGAAAGCCGAGCCTAAGGACGTGTCAGACATACTGCGACTCATAAAGGTACAAACACGACTACGGCGCATGCGTCAATTATTGTTTTTATTATTTCTAGGCTATTAATGTTTGTGGAAAAATTTTAACGTCTTGATGTTTGCGAAATAATTTACGATGTTTAATTAATTTTAGGAACTTGCAAAGTTTGAGGAAATGGAGGAGCAGGTCGTCCTGACCGAGAAAGGTAGGCCTACAGACCGTTATTCGGCCTTTTAAAATCAGACCTAATGATTTCCTTGTATAATATATGAAGGTCACGTTTTATGAATATTTTATGGTAATTTGTTTATTTTTTTAGAGCTGCTCGAGGACGGTTTCGGAGATCATCCGTTTTATCACTGCGTCGTCGCTGAAGTACCTGGAGATAAACAGTCCATTGAAGGCAAGTCAGAAACATAAATGATAATCTATATAAATCAGTTTACATCACGGATACAATATTGTTACAGTTGAGCTTCGATTTAGGATGGAATTGTTACAGTGTATCTTTCTGCGTCACGCGTTCGATGTGACGTCATGGCCGCTGAATCAGAGTGCAGATATGCTTTTCCTCTTCAGTTTCTCTTCTTTTTAACTGTTTAACTTTTTTATGGTTTCCACATTAGGTTACACAGTAGTTGGCTTTGCTATGTACTATTTCACATATGACCCTTGGATTGGAAAGCTGCTTTATCTGGAGGACTTCTATGTGATGAAGGAGTTCAGAGGTATGAAGATATAATTTTGTTTTTTTTATGCAATATTTATGATTACAATTGTAATTATTTTTATAGATCATACTGCTTCTACTTTTTATTTTATTAATAATATATTGTATACTTTAATAACTAATTATAAACTGACTAATTTATTATTGTTATTATTTTATTATATAATAATAATAATAATAATTTTAGATTTATTAATAGTAATAACAATCTTTTTTTCCCTTTTCTTTATCCTTTCAGGTTATGGGATTGGATCTGAAATCCTGAAGAGGCTGAGTGAGGTACTTATAATTCATTACAACAACAAAAAATCATGCCCTAGATAAAAAAAAAAAATATATATATATATATATATATATATATATATATATTAAAACGTGTTTTACCAATGACAGAAACCGATGCAGTTCGATTAGCAAAATGTTTGAGAGACCGTTGCTATTGTGATTATTGAATTGCAATAGATAGTGCCTCAATGCACAATTTATAAATGACACACTGTTTTGTTATGGTTGCACTTGAATTGGTTACAAAATAGATGGATCATGAAACATACAGATAAATGTATCCAGAATGTAAAATATAACTAGAAAGACAGCGGGAGAAAAGTCTAGAAAAGAGACCGAGCAACCGTTACATTTTTTATCGTTTTTGTCGTTTATCCCTTTCTTGACCGTGTGACTTCAAAAATAAATCTAAGACATTCAAACTGACCAATCAGCAGATTACAGCTTTCCCCACCGTGCAAAAGATGTGACAATCAGCAGAGCCCTACATGAAATATTAGCTGAGAAAATGTAAAGTATGGATTGTCTTTGTATCTGTCTGTAGACGGCCGTGAAGGCTCGATGCAGCGGCATGCACTTCATCGTGGCCGAGTGGAACACGTCATCCATCGAGTTCTACAAGCGGCGCGGAGCGGCTGATCTCTCGCACGAGGAGGGATGGCGTCTGTACGAGATTGACAAGCGCAACCTAATCAAGATGACATCAGGGTAGACGCCGGTGCAGGAGACGCTCCGAGGAGGATCATGAGCACAACTATTGTTGTCTGCTTTTTTGATTACACATGCAATGTCTTGTTCAATAAATAAAGCTTCTTCTTTGAGGAAAGAGACTGTCGGATCCGTATGTAAACTCTTGCTGTCCTCTATAAAAGAAAACTCTTTTAGGTTTCGGTTTATTAATCTAAGGGTTTCCCCACTTCCAAATACACACATGAATTTTGGTTGCATTTTGATTTCATGCTTCCTTCTATTCAGCATAAAAAATTATACTTGCTTCTCACCAGTAAGACCATGATCTCATAATTTCAGGAAGTGTTTGAATCGTGTGATTTGGAAACGAGCAGATTTCTAAATCTAGACTAAACTAGTTCAGAGGTTGCTGCAGTTGCAGTTTTGTTTTTGTGCTTTCATCGGAAGAGGAAGTTCAGACTGACACGCAGTTCTTACATCAACATGCAAACCCCAAAATGTGACCCTGGAGCACAAAAGCAGTCTGAAGAAGTCGTCTCTGGGGTATATTTGTGGCAATAGACAAAAATACATTTTATGGGTCAAAATTATCCACTTTTCTTTTATGCCAAAAATCATTAGGACATTAAGTAAAGATCATGTTCCTTGAAGATGTTTAGTTAATTTCCTACTGTATATCAAAACCTAATTTTGTATTAGTAATATGCATTGCTAAGAACTACATTTGGACAACTTTAAAGGTGATTTTCTCAGTATTTAGATTTTTATTTATTTTTTCACCCTCAGATTTTCACATAATTGTATCTCGGCCAAATACTGTCCGATCCTCACAAACCATACATCAATAAAAATCGTATTTATTCACCTTTCAGATTATTAATAAATATCAATTTCAAGGGGTCACAAATAAAGATAACATTTTCTTCTAACTTTTTTTGTATATTAATTTTTTTAGTCATAAATCACACCACCATCAAATAGTATATAGCATTTATTATGGTTCACCAGTGAATTTTTAATACAATCTCAGTAGTTTGTTTATAAGTTCAGAACTTCACAGTCGGACCACTAACTCCTGTCTGATGATTGACAGATGAAAGAGGAAGTGGCTAGTGCAAAAGTAGGTCATGAAGATGAGCGAAGGATGGAGATCCTGTACCATGTCCTCGCTGTCAGAGAAACAACCCGAGGAGTGATGATGAACCTGCAGACGAACACCAGGACTTCTGGAAAAAAAAACATGTCTGAATGTCATTGTGGCATTTTACATAAAATATATTTGAGACTATATGTTTGGAATATATTTAATGTATAATTTGAAATAGTTTTTTTATTTAACAGTCTAATGCACATAAAGATTTAGAGTAAAACTAACTAAAGCAAAGACAAAAATTAGAAAAAAGGGTTTGTGTTTGCTATGCATGCATAAATCATTTCATTTTACTCTCTCATTAGACACATTTCCTTCTACTTGAATTGCACCGTTTTTCAGCAGTGATTAATGAATTTCTGAATGACAAAATTTGAAACTTAGCATTTATTTTAAATAAAGATTTCAACAAAACAACTTAAGCATTTAATGTGTTTGTTATTGGATGATGTTGCTAGTTGATGTGATTCTTGACACCCCGTGTGAACTTGAGAAGAACTGACTTCATCCACAAAAAAAAAAAAAGCATTTTAGTGTACAACATTTACCGAAAAAGGTATTTGGGCAACTGTATATAGCAATCTAACAGCTTTTAGTGAAAAAAGGAAATCTTAGTGCTGGATGCTGGATAAAAAAACTGTGACCGGGAATGTTAACTTTTTCCCTTTAAATTGACCCGACTGATTTTTTTTCTTTCTTTTTTTTGGAGGGATGGATGGATACCATGCTATTTCACTAAAGTAACACTCAAAATGAATGACTTCAGTTACTGAAAAACACTGTATAAGAGAATGTCCTCTTTGGTGCAGACCTGAATCTGGTTCATTGTGGGTTTTAAAAAAAAATAACAATATATGGGCAACAACATATTATAATAATAGAAAATCCTCAAGGGATAACCACTTCAAATCTATATTGGGTACAATCAAAACAGACAAACGGCTGATAGTTGACAAAGTGTTGATGCAGCTTCTCTTTGTCTGGTTAGCAATGTGTTTCATCTGCTGTTTTTAACATGAAAACATCTCACAACCCTAATTGCATATTAATTGCATGTCAATTGCATATTAAACTTAAACTAATACAATGAATACATAAAGTACAAAAATGACAAAAGCACAACAACCTAAAATTAAAATGACATTTTTAATAGTTCAAAATATTAATACTGTAATAGTTTGGACATAATACTAAAATAACGCTGTGCTCGTTTGTTAAATATTGTCTTGTTGCAGTATGTTTTCAGCTAATCACATGAATGTTTCTCCTGCTTTTCTCCCACATCTTTAAAGATTGAATGTGTGATGTCTCACCAAAATGGGCTTGCAATAATACTGACTGTTTTCAAACACTGCTTCTGTATGCAGTTGTTCAGACTCACACCATGTACAAGGCAGAGCTTGACATATTTCATTCGCTTCTTGGTTTTATTTTGAAGGCTGTGTTCTGCTTTCAGATGTGGGTCAGTGTGTCCTGCCTCCTCACGTGGGTTATGTCAAATAAAGCGCTGCAGGACAGAGAGACTGACTGGTAGCGTGTCAAACGCTTTATCAGCTGCTGTGAAGTGTTGTCTGCAGCGCTCTGACACGCTCTCTGGCATTATGATATTGCATGAGATCATTTTTCCACTTTGTGTTGTTGTTGGACACTCTCTTCATTCAGACACACCGCGCCATTAAAGGTCTTTCTGAACAGATTCATGCATGTTAAAAGCAGAACCTCTCAAGAGAACATTGTCTGTTGATTGAAAAACATTAGTGTTGTTATTGTTGACAAACTATTAAAACTAATAAAGATTCTCTCTCTATATATATAGAATAGAGAGAGAGAGAGAGAGAGAGACAGAAAGAGAGAGAGGGAGACAGAGATATGATATATATATATATATATATATATATATATATATATATATATATATATATATATATAATTTTGGCAATTAAATGAAAATAAGTACTAAAATCAATAACACTGAAAAATACAGCTAGATAGAATTTGTTTAAAAAAATAAAACTAAATCAAATGACAAACACAACATTTCTAAAATGAAACTTAAAAACTGAAAATATAAAAATAAAAGCCAGTTCAACATACACTGTAATACTTAATTAATACTGTTTAATAAAATTGTATAATGTCATAATTTGCATTTTTTCTAATCATGTACGTTTTATATTGAAGCATATTTATTTTATGATTTTTCATAATATAATATGAGATCTGCATCAGTTTTTTTCATACATTATGGTGATTCTCATCAAATCAAATTATAATATATAATTTTTTGCTTGTCTTGATGTAAAATGCATTGTTTTGTCTCTCAGTTGCTGTTAAGGTTCAGAAGTGACTGTGATCATCTACACTCGGAGTTGTGTAGGGGTTTTCTTCATCAGAGGAGGGTCTGGATGCTAGCACAGAAGCTCAGATCAATCCCAGAATCCCAGAGACATATCAGAGCAGCCAAAGCGACATCACATGATCACAGAGAGCATGAATGAACCGGTCAGACAGAACTTCCTGACCTACTATGCCCATATTTGGTCAAGACATTCCGGTTTGTGCTCACTGTCAACACATGCTGAATGTTTCTAGTCTAATCAAGAATAACTATTTACTCAAACCGCTGTTTTGAGGACATTCAAGGACTCTCGGTCTCTCTGCAGTCATACATGGGTTTAATGAGTAACAGTAACATTATATCAGCAACTGGAGGTCAAATCATTTTAAATATGGCCAATGTAGAGGTCAAGGGTTGAATACACAAAAATGGGTTACATAACTCTGTTTTGATCCTCTTTTCTTGCCCTTTGATTTCACTGATATTTACTTCTATTTGCAAATGAGAAATTGATAACTTTGCAATTTATAGATTTTTAGTATGAAGTTAAGTTTTGTAATTCTGTTGTGTAACAGTTAGTGCCTTTTGGAAATCGTTTTTGGTCATTGCAATTAGCTAAAGTATAAATATTACATGAAAATCTTTAAATAAAAAACTGAAACTAACTGAAAAGTACTAAAATCACTAAAACGGAACTGTAAGGAAGATACGTTTTTTTATAAACAAAACTAATAATAATAATAATAAAATTACAAAATTAAAATGCTAAAATTAAACTAAAATGAAAACCGACAATATAAAGGTAAAAGCTAATAGTATATAAACATGTACTGTATATAAATAATAATAACAGAGCACTACATGTCATAACATTTTCTTTGCTGTTTTAACATTCTCAGTTTTTCTCATAATCGTGTATATTTTATATTTTGGCATATATTTATATTTCTTTCTATTGCTGCACAAGTGTTGCCACCAGGAAAGATTATACTGTTTATATAAAAAATATGGGATTATTTTAGGTTAATATCATCCCAGAAATATGGATATATTTATTATTAATTAAAACAAAATTTTATATTCTTTTTTTTTAGTTTCTCTTTAGGAGTGTTTGTTTGTTTGTTTGTTTGTTTTTTTTACTGTGGCCAAATGTGGAAATAATAAATAAATAAATAAAAATAGCCGAACCAATATAAAATGTAAGATTGGTATCAGTGGATTTATAAACTTTGATTTCATCTGATATTTGCAGCACAGACAGTGGCAAAGTCAATAAAAGCTTTTACTCCTGGCATAATGATCAGTCTTTACAAAGCGCGCAGATTTATTTACATTTTTAAACAATAAATAATCAAAGTAGCCTAAAATCGTAGATAGAATAGTGGTATTAGGTTTATTTCAATAAGGAAAATTTGCCTTTTATCTCTTCTGCAGTGTCATCAAACGCTTCTTTAAAGCTCAAATAATATAATAATCTTTAGAACAACATCATCCCATCTGAAACCCTTGTACATGTTTATTATTAAAGACTTTATCCGTGTGTCAGCAGGAAAAACAGAGTCAAAAACACGAACTGAACACAACTGAAGGTTCTAATGCATTGGTCCAGTCTTTTTCTTCTTCTGTCCGATTGAGTGACTGCGATCAGACTTTCATCCGATGAGCGCCATCTAGAGTTCATCAAGGGCAATATACTCCCGTAAAATTTACTCTTTTTTTTTTTTTTTTTTTTTTTTTAAACAGGTTGTTAAAATGTATTCCATATATAATATAATATAATATAATATAATATAATATAATATAATATAATATAATAACAGTTCTACAATGCAAGGGCGTAATGCATAAACATTACAATATTTAACATGAACATTATTTTTTAATTTAAAAAAATAGCAATAGTATAGAAATGGATATTTATTTATTTATATTACATGTTGATGGAATCTGTGTATTGAGTGATTTTGTTTTATTAATTCCTAGTACATTTCACGAAGAATTAAAAAATAAAGTAACACATTGAATTAAACATGGCATTTTGTAAAAATGTATAAAAACAGAAGTATTTTCTTCTAGAATGTACTCCAACCCATAAGACAAACATATTTATTAAAATATATGTTCAAATATACTTTTACAATATATTTTGTCCAGAATTTATTATTATTATTATTATTTATATTAAAACAGCTCTACCATCAGTTACAGAGACGGGAGAGTATATGATGCAAGCTCATCAGAGTCTGAGAAACTGAAAGTGAGATGCCTACATTCATTTAGATGGAGAAATAACATTGTGCACTAGACACACTGATTTAGCTGTGATTTTGTTTTTAGTAAGCACAACAATCTAGTGCAACATTCTTCATTATTTTAATTGAAAAACTGAAATGTTACCTGTGCAACTGGTCAAAACCAACTGGAAATAGATGCTGTTGAAACACACTTTTTGTAGAGGTTCTGAATATGCATTTCAGTATATACTACAAGACTGCATTTATTCAGAGAATTGGATATTTTTTAAAGCAGTGTTTGCAGAATATTAACTTCAGACTGAATTTGCTTTTGGTTTGTGTTACAGTTCTGGGTTCATGTGAATTTGATAGACAACATATGGTGAGAGGTTTTGAACATTCAGGCTCTTGCATTATATCACTCTCCAAAGACTTCCATCCCAGAAAAAAAAAATGCACCACATGCACATGCATCCATATAGCCTTTAAAACGTTAAATAATACCCTTTTCTCTATTAATATGGGTTAAACCTAAAAACATTATGTTTTGGGATTAGAGATCGGAAAATCTCCCCCCACCTTTCGGTTTAGATGTTTGGTTTAGATATTGTGATTTGTGCTCTTAATATTTGATCTAATATATTAAGACTCATAATGTGGGCATGAAAATGCTTTGCATGGGATGACCAACCAGTGGTTGCTTTTAAAGGCCAAAGCAATAAAAACATACATGTTTAGAGTCAGTTAAGTTTAAACAACGAGTTAAAACACACAGCTCTCATTTTTGTTATTCTACTGGGAAATTATGCATGCATGATCGAACAATTTTTAAAACATGTAACAAGAAGCCTCATGCATGTCTTTTATTTAAAATAATACCCTCCCACTAAAAATAGGTTAAAACTAAAAATATTTTGACCTGAGATTAAAGATCGGGAAATTCTCTCAAATTAACTGATATGATTTCCGTCTTCCAAATTTGTGCGCTTAATATTTGATCTAATATATTAAGTAAGACTCGTGATGTGTGTGTGCATGAATATGCTGTGCATGGGATGACCCAAGCAGTGGACGCTTTTAAGGGCCAGAACTATGAGAACATAAATCTCTGATATTAATACGAGGTTTAACGGGGAGTTAAAAAACATGCTTATGCATCAGGCTCGATCGTTAGCGCTGTAGCTTGTTGTTAGCTTCGCGTTCTCCGGATGAATGTTGTTGTTCCGCGTGCTCTCCTGCGGCTCTGCGCAGTGTGTGTCTGCGGAGCTCCGCCCTCCCTGCGCACTGCGGCCCGCCCAGCGCCCGCTAACTCCCGCTCCAGCCCTGCCCGAGTCTGGGGGAATCCGACGGCCTGCCTGCCCGGGGAAAATCTGGAGGCCGCCCCGCGCGCTGATCTATGGTAGGTGCGCCGATGGCGACGAATCGAACCGCGCGAGTTTCATCCCACGCCACGAGAGCTTAACGCGCTGTTTTTGCACGTTTTGTTGCATTGTGTTGCGGCTGGAGAGAAGACGTGAGGCCTCGGATTGGCCGCCGGGCCCCGGGCCTCACGCAGGCCGCGATCAGGCCTTGTGCACCGGGGGTGGGTTATTGTTTATAAACGCTCGTGCGGGAGCGCGAGACCAACCGCCCCTTTGTTTCAAAGCAAAGTGCGCGTACTCGCATGCATACATCCGTGCGTGAGAATAAAGCGCGTGATATTTAATAACTCAAAATGGCGCACAGGCTGGTTTTGTTTTCAGTGCAAGCGGGGAAATTATGGTCACAAGACGCCATGTTTATGTCCGGTTTCAGGTGCTGAAATGCGAGGAAACCTTCAGCGCGCGGGGGGTGGGATGCTACTGCTAAATGCTGCACACATTCATCTCGAATGCATGAAGCTTCGACTGTTTCCTGACGTGCACGAAGCATTTAATGCGTTAAGCGTCGGGTTTAAAGATGCATTGCATCATTTTATACATGCACTACCGCTTATTGGTGCTCATGTTTAAATTCACGTCGCTCTTCTTGTCGCAGTCATTTGCACATTAAAGGGACATGCACGTCCGTCAGTAATCTGTTCATATTTATCAGTAGCCTGTCTGTCTGCTTTCACATATCTCTGTTTGCATGCATATTCATTTATATGTCATTCAAGTCTATTGCATGTTTACATTGACAACTAACCTAGTTCTTGAAGACTGTCACATTGTTATGATTCCCACTTGTCCTAAAGCTATGAGAGCTTTATTCTCTATTTACATTTTTATGAGGTGCTACTTCTGCTGTGAATGGTTATTTAACTCTTTTCGTCTGTGGCAGACATTCCAGATTAATGGTTTGTGTTGCTGTGTTAGTTGTGCCGTGGCCAATGAAGAATAAAGACGATGAATGAGGAGGTGACAAGGCTTGCTCTGCGTTCCCAAGAGCCGAAGATTATTCTGCATGGCTCAGGTAGGAAAGATGCCATGATGTTTGCTCAATCATTTGTCTGTCGCACTTAATACTGTGTTGTGTTGTTATTGTTCTAAGAGACCGTACTAAAACAGTGTTATTGACCACAGAAGATTAAAAAAATGTAACGTTTAAAATCTATATTTTTTTAAATGAAAATATTGTATTTTGTTTACTAATGTTTACACTAGCATATACATATATGGGCATATACGACATGTGAATATGAATACATCATCAATTTGAATAAAGCTATAGTTTTGAATAATATAGAATTATTATAAATAAGATACTTTTTCATGTAATAAAAATGTATAATGCAATTTTATATAACTACATGAAATGTAATTATGAATATAATTTTATGTGTTGCATGAAATGTTTTATATCTGATATTTAATTATAACAAAATAAAAAAAAATTATAAAAATTGCAAATTTCTAAAATGCTGCAACTATTAAATTAAGAACGTTTCTTTATAATATATAACAAAAAAATACTTTTTACATAATACAAATTATGTAATTATGAAAAATACAGATTAAAATATATATATATATATATATATATATATATATATATATATATATATATATATATATATATATATATATATAATTATAATTAAAAAAGATATATAAAATATGTAAATGTATTGTTATTATGTTTCATTTAAATGTAAGTATTTATATAATTATAATAAATATACATAGTTTAACTCATTTAATATATATATTTAATTATACATTATAATCATTATTATTATTAACATTAAAATATAAAATGCCACAATATGCAACGAAATATGATTTTTTTTTGCATGAAAATATATATTTTTATAATATAATCCTAATAAATTATAATTAGAAATAAGCTTTATGTAATACAATTTTTAATGCATATAAATAGAATAAAAAAATAACATGTAATACATAAAAATGTGTGTGTGTATATATATATATATATATATATATATATATATATATATATATATATAATTATGAATAATAACAATTATAATATATCATCATGATGTATGATTTAGTGTGTTGTATTACAGTGTCACAAAGCCGATATGATACAGAATAAATCTATAGAGTGAACTGGTGTGTATGGATGGGTCATTATGTAGGGGTGTGTGTTGTCTCAGATGAGGGCGGAGCTGGGGAGGAGGAGGAGTACGTGGTGGAGCTCCAGGAGACGGTGCTGGTGTCAGAGGTGGAGGGCGAGGCCGCCTCCGTCCAGGGCTTCTCCTCCGACGAGCTCGTCATCCAGGACGCAGTGGAGGATGTGGTCGCCGAGTACGTGCACTGTGACGATGACGAGGGTGTTGCTGTGGAGACCTGTGTGATGTCACTGGAGGAAGAGGAGGATGGTGTTGCCATGGCAGAGATGACGGAGGGGAGGGATGCTGAGCACGACTCGGACGGCTGCGGAGATTACCTCATGATCTCCTGTAACTCATTCACTCACTCTGTGCTTCATTAGATCTGTTGAGCGTTTGTTTCAGTGTACTACTGTTTCAGCTCCAGTTATTGAAGTAATTCTACTTAAACTCATTCCAGTTCGTTTACCAAGGCTACATTTTTTTTTTATATATATATTTATTGAAAGACATGGGCCATAGCAATAACATTTCCAAAAAAAACTAACTAAACATTTTAAATATATTTTAACTATCTTCCCACACCCACCCACAGCATCCAAAACCCCCCCCCAAAAAAACAGTTTCACAGGAATAATTATTATACAAAGGCTAAGACAAAGGCTACATTTCTAATTCTCATGAAATTTATTTTCTATGTTTTTCATCTGAATGTTTAATTTTTTTATGTCTTCACATACACAAAAAATAATAGTAATAATAATAATAAAAAATAATAATAAATAAATTTATATTTTTTATTTATTTCTAATTTTAATTTAGAAATAAATTTAATTTTGTTTTATTTGATTTATTTCAGTTTTTGATATAAATAATTTTTACTTGTGCTTTGTCATTGTAAGTAGTTATAATATAATATTAATTAAAAAAAAAATGAATTTGTTATTTTTAGCTTTATTTCATTTTTAGCTACATTTCCTAGTTTTTTTTTTTTTTACATTTTCATCTAATGTTTGTTTAATTTTAGTTGTTAAAATCGTATATATTCAGTTTTTAATAAAAAAAAATTATATATTATTCTCATTATGTGCTTTTGTAACTTTTATTTATTTATTTATTTACTTATTTTGTTATTTTGCTCACTTATGTGCCAGTTCATTATTAAATCAGTTGTTAGTTAGTTTGTTTGTTCGTTTATTCAATTATTCGTTCATTTGTTTCTGTTTGAATAGTTTGGACAACGTTTTCAAACTGTACTTAATTGTCATAAAATAGACATTAACACTTGATTGTGTTACCATAATATTGAATAATAAGTAGTATTTTGTTTTATTTTATTTTGTAAATACCACCATTGATGTGTTAATTTGATCTAAGGTTTTAATGCCACTCGTCTTTAGTTTAGTTTCTTCTCGTTTGTCTTCATCATCAGTTGATAATGCTGCAGTGTGTTGTTCCCTGTGTAGTGGACGAGGCGGGGAAGATGGTGTCTGGAGACGGAGACGAGGTGACCGTCGAGGGGGCGATAGATGACCAGGAAGTGGAGAAGGACGAGGACGGACAGGAAGTCATTAAAGTTTACATCTTTAAAGCAGACTCTGGAGAAGACGACCTCGGTGAGTGAACAACAGACTTCAGCCTTTATTCCTGAACAGTTACAGTATTTATAAAGTATCTTGAAACAGCTTTTATTTGTGTGTTTTTCTTTTTTCTTTGTGTTTTAGGTGTTTTTATTTATTTATTATTTAAATGTTAGTAATTTTACTATTTCATCTTAAATGTTTGTTTTTCATGTAATGTTTGTTTTATTTTATATCTTCAGTTTGTCGTTAAAAATTAATTTACTTTATAGTTATGTGCTTTTGTGTTTATTACTATTTTTTATAATGTTTCATAATATTATATATATATATATATATATATATATATATATATATATATATATATATATATATATATTTAATATTCATATTGTTTTAGCAATTTTAGTATTTCATCATAAATGTTTTTTTTTTTTTCATTTTATGTTTTTTTTTTTTATATCTTCAGTTTGTTATAAAAAATGTATTTAGTTTATAGTTATATATAGTTTGCAATAAAAAAATAATTTAATTAAAAGTTATGTGCTTTTGTTATTGTTATTAGTTTTTATAATGTAATATAATATCATTATTTTTTAATAGTTGTATTGTGGTTATATCTGGTTATTTTAGTATTTTATCATAAATGTTTTTAGTTTTATATTTGTTTTATTTTACATCTTCAGTTTGTTAAAGTTTACTTTATAGTTATGTGCTTTTGTCTTTATTACTTTTTTTATAATGTTTTATTATATTATTCTTTTTTTAAATATTCATATTGTTTTAGCAATTTTAGTATTTCATCATAAATGTTTTTTTTTCATTTTATGTTTTTCATTTTTTTTACATTCAGTTTGTTATAAAAAATATTTAGTTTATAGTTGTGTGCCTTTGTCTATATTACTAGTTTTTATAATGTTTTATAATATATTACTCTTATATATATATATGTATGTATGTATGTATGTATGTATGTATATATATATATATATATATATATATATATATATATATATATATATATATATATATATATATATATATATATATATATATATATATATATATATATATATATATAAATTAGTATTTTATCATAAATGTTTTTCATTTTATATTTGTTTTATTTTATATCTTCAGCTTGTCGTTGTTAATTTAGTTTAGTTCTATGCCTTTGTCTTTATTATTAGTTTTTATAATGTTATATAATATAATAATAATTATTATTTGTATTCATTGTCTTAGTTTTAGTAATTTTAGTACTTCAACTTATTTAACATTTCTAATTTGCTTGACTATATATATTGTTTATTTATGTTTTTATGAGTTTTAATAGTATCCCAATGTGCATCATATTAGAGCTACCGTATTTTTCAGACTATAAGTCGCACCTGAGTATAAGTCATACATCATACGTCATGATGAGGAAAAAAACATATATAAGTGGCACTGAACTATAAATCACATTTATGTAGAACCAAGAGAAAACATTACCGTCTCCAGTCACCAGAGGGCGCTCTATGTCTTCAGTGTAGACTACAGGAGAACTGAGCAGCATAGAGCGCCCTCTCGTGGCTGGAGACGGTAATGTTTTCTCTTGGTTCTTGGTTCTAAATAAATGGGACTTATAGTCCAGTCGTGGGACGGTTGTTTAGTGCTGTATCTGTGTGTAGGAGAGCCGGTGGATCAGGGTGAGCCTGTGGGTCGTCCGCTCAGAGAGAAGATGGTCTACATGTCTGTGGGAGACGCTCATCACACACAGACTGATGGTGAGAAACTCTCAGCAAATCAGTATATTTTCATGATTTCTGAAGATCGTGTGACACTGAAGACTGATGCTGGAAATACAGCTGTGCATCACAAAAATAGATTACTTGTTTTTACAATATTACTGATTTTACTGTGTTTTGAAGCAATAAATGCAGTCTTGGTGATGCCATGCAACTATAGAAATATGGCATCAATATAACATAAAACTAATTATCTCACATCAAACTGTTTCACAAACTAGTATGATGAAATAACAGTGGGTTTTGAGTCTTTAGTTCTGAACCTAAATGTTTTGCATAACGTGAAGCTGTTTTATCCGTGTTGTTATCGTGAAGTAAACCTAAAAATACAAATATTATGTTTATTGCAATAATGCTAACTGAAAATAAAATATGTAATGTATGTAAAATTGCTAGAAGTAAAACTGTAATAAGTTAAGTGGACTTAAAAACTAATGCAAATTATAAAATCATACAACAAAATTACTAAAATGTAAACAAAATATAATAATATAATATTAGATAATAATATAATAACAATATAATATTAAACAAAATAATATTAGAATATATATCTGTGTGGGTGTATATAAATAAATAAATAAATATATATATATATATATATATATATATATATATATATATATATATATATATATATATATAATATATATATATAATATATATATATTTTTTTGACATTTTTATTTATTTATTTTTTTTATTAATGTTTTTCATTTCCATCAGAAATAAGTATAGTGTGATGTATAGCATTAATGTGATATTAAGTAATATAACAGTAAACATTTTAGCTTGATTTCGGCTGCAAAAGCTCAAATAGCTATTTAGTTTTGCTTAAAGCACTTTGTTCTTTCTGAGCTACAAATGTCAAATGATGTCACTTTTTTTGGGAACATGTCAAACCAGCGTCATAATCACCATTGTAGACTTTGAGGAGGACGTGTTTCTGAACGTCTGACACCTTTGGTTCCAGTTTTGAGAATGCAGTCAGAAATGAGATGTTTTCAGAGCTGATATGAAGGATGTAGCGTTGGTGATGTGTTGTTCCCGTGTTGTTCCCGTGTTGTGTGTGCAGGCGGCTCCAAGCTCTCGGACGAGGTGTACATGGAGGTGGTGGTGGGAGGAGAGGAGCCGGTTCCTCACGACAGAGCGTATGACAGCACGGCTCTCAGCAAGGACTTCATGCCGGTCGCGTGGGCCGCTGCATACGGTCAGGAGGATGCACTTCACTGACACCACACACCCTGATCATGTAGAAACAGCAGCCGTAATAGAGTCGGTTCATTACGAAGAACACGCTGCATGCACACAAGACAAGCGTTATCAAACACAGCGCTGGCTATTGATTCACAAGCTTTTGATTCAATTCTGAGATCGATTTGATTAAAAACAAATATTTTTTTTGGTATCTCTGAAAAAAATTATAGTTTTATATTCTGTTTTCACTTTAATTTTACAGTTTTAATTGATTGTTTGTCAATTTTAGTTTTTGTTTCACTTCTTTTAATATAGTTTTTGATGTACAAAAATAACAAAAAATAATTATTTTATCTACATTTATAAATGTCTATATTTAAAAAAAAATTTTTTCCAATATTATTATTATTTTTATTTATTAAAATGTTTTTATTTGATTATTTCTAACTAAATTTAAAATTATATAGACATTAAAAAAATAAATAAATAAAACATATATATATTATATATATATATATATATATATATATATATATATATATATATATATATATATATATATATATATATATAATATGTTATTATTAATTTTTATTTAAGTTTTAGTAATTTTAGTACATCTATGTCAGTACAATTTAGTTAAACTAAATTAAAATGGAAAAAAATGACAGACACACAATAAAATTACTTAAGCCAAAATTAAAATTAATTTTGAAATATTAAACACTTACTTAAAAAAAAGTTACTTAAAAATTAATAAAAACAATATTGTTCCAGCCAAATTAAAGAGTGTGAAAATGGCATTTACTTGAATATCATGTTTTGAAATGTGAAAGCTGAGACTTTGTTTCTTATCAAAAGTAACAAAGCACAAAGTTTATTAATTGTGATTTTCGTTTGTTAGGTGCTACAAACAATGTTTAGTGAAGTTTTGTTTGCGAATCAGTAGAAAACAGTACAGACTAAAAGACTGATCTCGAGTGTTTTTCTGTTTATTTATGGATGTAATCCTTGCGTGTTCAGTGATAGAGGTTGACTGATATGAGCGTCTCAAAGTACAGCGATGTTGTGGTCGTGTTTCTTCTGGTTGTGAATCTGCTGGTGTGTGTTTGGGAAGCAGGTGCGGATGAGGGCTGTGAGAACCGGAACGGAGCAGCGAGCGCATTACTGCACATTGACGAGTCAGAAGCACTGGACAAACTCAGCCGGCAACACGGCAAGAACAAGAGACGAGCCGAACCCCGACAGGTCCAGACAGGTACCAGCACGCTCCGCTCTCACTACATGATCAATACATCAGGAATTGCTCAGAAAGTGCTGAACTTTACAGCAAATCGCAGGTTATGTCGGATGTTTGTGGATTCATGCATCACGCTGCAGGACCGAACTAGTGAAATCAAAATGAAAAAGGAAAAAAGTTGACCATTCAGAGCAGAAATGTACATTTTGTAATATGCTAAATTATATGTACATTTCTACCAAATATTTTATTAATTTGTAAATTTTAAATTGACATTTCAGTTTTAAATGTCTCATTTGCTTTGTGTTTTAACTGTATGTTGTATCCAGTATTATTTTAGTAGTATTATTTTTTTATGATTTTATTTTTAATTGAATTAGTTTAAACAAATGTATTTTTTTATTCATCCACAATTTTTTTTGGTTTCATAATTATTTCTTAAAACAAAAATATTTTAATAGTTTAGTTAAAAAAATCCAGATTGTTTCTACATTATATCAGCTATTGTCTACCAAGTGTTTTATCTTCTCTTTCTTTTTTCTTTTTGTTGTTTTCAGTTTACATTTTAATATATATATATATATATATATATATATATATATATACGATTTTGTTCTCTCTATTTTTTTTTTTTTTTTTTTTTAGTTCCGTTTTCATTTATTTATTCCCAGACAGTAATTTAGGTGTTTGTCAATTTAGTTTATCAATTTAAATTAAGTGAAAGTTTTGTTACCTTGCCAACTATCTTAATATCTTATTTTATTTAATTTTTCTCAATTAACAATTTTTTATAATAGTTTTAACACTAATATTTCATATGTATGGAGATAGAATAGTTTTTAAATAGATTTGTCCATGCATTTGTCGATCATCAGCTTCTTGACACTAGAAAGATTTTTAAATCATAAATTTCTTAATTTCTGTCCGGTCGATACGATATAATTCCGATGAAAAAATTGTAATAAAAGAACAATAAAACAGCCTCCAAGCTTTTGGATGGAATAGTGTATTGTGTTACAAAAAGCTTTTCATTTCAGATAAATACTAATCTTTGGATATTTCAATTCATCAAAGTATCCAGAAAGAAAATTTACTTAACTGTTATAAATATTAATAATCAACAAATCAGTATATCAGAATGAATTTTAAAGATCATGTGACACTCCATATATATGCATTATATCGGTTATTGGCTTCAAAACTGGTTTTCTTTTTTATCCTCTCACTTTTCGGTCTTCTCTCATTTCTCATCAGCGATCATCATCGGTCCATACGGACAGCCTCTGACCGTCTACCCCTGCATGCTGTGCGGTAAGAAGTTCAAATCCCGCGGCTTCCTCAAACGCCACACTCGCAACCACCACCAAGACTTGTTGAGTCGCAAAAAGTACCAGTGCACGGACTGCGACTTCACCACCAACAAAAAGGCCAGTCTGCACAACCACATGGAGGTGCACGCACTCAGCAACAAAGTGCCGTTCGAATGCGAGGACTGCGGTAAGGAGTTCCACCAGCAGGCGGCGCTGTTCTCGCACCGTCTCCAGCACCACCAACAGGAGCAGAAATCGCCCACGGCCATCGCGTCACCGCTTTCTCCCGCCGTTGCAGCCAAGACGCACAAATGCAAGTTTTGCGATTATGAGACTGCCGAGCAAGGGCTGCTCAATCGCCACCTGCTGGCCGTGCACAGTAAGAGCTTCCCGCACATTTGCGTGGAATGCGGCAAAGGTTTCCGCCATCCGTCGGAGCTAAAGAAACACATGCGCACGCACACCGGCGAGAAGCCGTACTCGTGCATGTACTGCGATTACAAATCGGCCGACTCGTCCAATCTGAAGACGCACGTCAAAACGAAGCACAGTCGCGAGCTGCCTTTCCACTGCGAGCGCTGCGGCCAAACCTTCAGTGAGGAGGACGAGCTGACGCAGCATGCATCCACGCATGAGGACGCTCGGGGACACCAGTGCAGTCACTGCGACCATCGCAGCTCCAACTCCAGCGACCTTAAACGGCACGTCATTTCCGTGCACACTAAAGACTACCCGCATAAATGCGCCGTCTGCGGGAAAGGCTTCCACCGGCCGTCCGAGCTTAAGAAACACTCGGCGTTGCATAAAGCCAAGAAACTGCACCAGTGCCGCCACTGCAACTTCAAAATCGCAGACCCGTTCGTTCTCAGTCGCCATATCTTGTCTGTTCACACTAAGGAGCAGCAACAGCAGGCACAGTCGCCGACTCCGCCCACACAGGCGTCGCCACCTCAAGCCCCGCCCACAGAAAAGCCTGCCCCCAAGAGGACTATAAGTGCGGCGCAGTTAGCAGCACCCGCTGTAAAGAAATCCGGCGGCTCGAAGGGTCCACGAGAAAGGAGGGTGTATCAGTGTCAGTATTGCGACTACAGCACAGGAGACGCGTCTGGCTTCAAAAGACACGTTATTTCCATCCATACTAAGGACTATCCTCACCGCTGTCAGTACTGTTCGAAGGGCTTCCGGAGACCTTCGGAGAAAAACCAGCACATTATGAGACACCATAAAGACCTGGTGCCGGCAGAATGAGCACTTCCCTTTTTCTCAAAACACACTAAACAGCCAGTGATTGAGATCACCATCCTTCATGTTGGCAACCTCTGTATTGGGCTTCTCACCAAGACCCCTCATGCAAAGCAGTTGTGTGTGTTGTGTCTGTATGCAAGAGAAAAATAGTTGAAAGTGTTTAGTGATTTAGACTGGAAGTGCTTTCACATTGATTATGTTCACATGGTCTGCAGTCTTAAAGGAACAGTTCAGCTTGAAATGACATTTCTGTTGTTGTCTATACACCCTCCTGTCTTTGTTTTCTGCTAAAGATAGTTGGCGGGAAAACTGATTTGGTTCGCATTGACTTCCATTGGAACACAAAGAAGATATTTGGAAGTATGTTGGTAACTAAAACCATTTGGGTTCGCATTGAATTTCATCATTTGGACAAAAAAATACAATTGAAGACAATGGGAACAGAAACTTTCTTGTGTGGGACATAAAATAAGGCATTTTGTCGAATGTTGGGAACTAAACCGTTTTGGTTCCAATGGACTTCTATAGTTTTTTTTGTTTGTTTTTTGTCCATACAATGGAAGTCAATGGGAAGCAAAATATAGCACTTTCTTTCTTGTGTGGAACCATATACCATTTTGGTTTCCATCAACATTCATTGGAACACAAAAAGACGATATTTTGAAGACTGTTGGTACTTAAACCATTTTGGTTCACATTGACTCTCATCATTTGGACAAAAAAATCGAATTGAAGTCAATGGGAACCAACACTTTCTTGTGTGGAACACAAAAGAATACATTTTGTAGAATGTTGGTTCCAATGGACTTCTATTGTTTTTTTGTCCATACAATGGAAGTCAATGGGAACCAAAACATAGGACTTTCTTCCAACAATATGTTCTGTGCCATTTTGGTTCCCATTGAACCCAAAATGAAGCAATCTTGAAGACTGTTGGTAACTAAATAGTTTTGGTTCCCATTCACTTTCACTGTAACACAAAAGAAGATATCTTGTAGAAAGCTGGGAAATAAAACATAATTGGTTCCCATCGATTTTCCATTGAAGGACAAAAGATTCAATGGAAACCGAAAAGCTATGGCTTTCTTCTGTGGAAGAATGTGTGGAACTAAATGGTTTTGATTCCCATTGACTTCCATTGAAACACAAAAGAAGATATTTTAAGAAATGCTGGGCGCCAAAGAGCTTCGGTTCCCATTGACCTCCATTGCCTTTTTTGTCCATACAATGGAAGTCAATAAGAATGGAACATTCTTCAAAACATATTATTTTGTGTTCCACAGATGAATGAAAGTCAAAGTGGTTTGGAATTAAATTTTTGGGTGGTCTATCCCTTTAAATAATAAGTAAATTATGACACTTCATTTTGGCTGGATTGTTCCTTTAACTTCAGATGCATTTCATGTATCTTAACGGATGAAACTAACCCGTTGGCCTCTGGGATCAGGTGTGTATTCCTGAAGCATTTTAGAGTATTAAAAGCAAACATATCCTCTCTGAAATGCTTTATGAATATTGGACAGTGTGATGGATATTTCACTCAGTCTTGCACTTACTAGAATGCCTGTCTGATTGCTAGCTGTTTGAAAAACATGGACACCAGGAAATGTTTTTAATGTTCAGATTAATACCAGGCTGTTTTCCTTTGGCACTGAGGACATTGCCTTATTGTTTGCAACCTCTAGGGATATCTGGTCTCTCAAACCTTTAATGATCGCAAAAAGAGCACATGATCTGATCTGAATGAAGACGATGAGGGAAAAACAGATGCAGCATCATCTGTATTGACCAATATGTCTGAAAGGAATAGCTCACCATTGAAAGCAAAAAAGCCATTTACTCTCCCAAACATGAAATCGAAGTCCTCTGAGTCCAGATGAAATGTTAGTTTTAGCCAAACATCAAGCTTTCATGTGAATTCACTTTTGCTCGGTTCCTTATAAGTGTGAAGACTTGGAATATGTTAAAAAGTTGTGTAGTCTGTTTTTATAGTGCTTCCACAAATGCTTTCACTTGTATGAGAAACATATTCTTGGACATTCAGCTTATCTTTTATGACCCGTAGAAGAGGAAAAAAGTAAACGTTTGAAACTACATGGAGAAAAACTTTTTTTTATTTTTTGGTGAACTATTCTTCAAAGGTTTACGCAGAACTAAATGTCTTCTGCATTACTTGTTGGATCATGTCCATGCACATCATGAATGGTTATTTTAAAGTATAAAAAATGGTGGTGTTTTGGCTCTGTGAGACCAGATAACCCCTTTAGAAAAATTTTAATCATGCAAATGTAATGTTTTCTTAAGTTGTAAGATGACCCTTAATGCATTTCACTTGGATGTTTGGGACCACAGAGATGTGAACTAAATAAATCTCATGTAAAGAGCATGCCTGGGTCAAATTAAACCCCAAAACCATGAGAAAAACCAGATTTTCCCTCCTAAATGTATGCTAATTTAAATACAAATCATTTTATTGCAGTAGATTTTATTTTATGTATTTTTATCTTACTTTACACCGTGATGTAAACAATCATCGTAAAAATAAATAAGAAATTATTAAAACTAAAAAAAGCACCTGAAAAAAAACATTTGGTTGTGCAACAATTTCCACTCATAAGATTTCACAATTAATTACAATGAAACACTGAAATAAATGTGACATTTTAAATAAAGACTTATATAGTACTCCAATCTTATTTATTGACGGTGTATTATCATCTTCATACGTCAGTGTTTCACATTTAATTCAATGTGTTACATGCTCACTCTTCATAAATATTTATGAATTTTAATAGCAAAAATAAAATAAAAATATTTACTGCAATGCAATGATTTGTATTTAAATTTTCACTAGTGTTAAAAAAATACATTAATTATGTTGCGATGCAAAAATAGTTTCAAAATAGAATTAATCATTTGTTTCTCTTTAGTTTTTGGGGTTAAATTTTACCTGAGCATTTTTTTTTTTTTTTTGAGATTCAGCCATATGTAATCTTTTTATATTACAGAATGCCAATCAAAAAAAAATAATAATAATGACCTCTTTGAAGCCAATTTTATCCATGATGTGAAGGTTTTATTTGATTTAAAAATGACAGATTACAAATGATCTTTATGTATGTATGTATGTATGTTTATGGTTTCTACTCAAAGCAATGCATCAGATATGTTTGCCGTTGCCAATATCCTTTTCTCTTGCCGACTTCATAGTGCTGGTCCTGTTTGGCTGCGTTCACAATGCAAATACACACTAATGCGCACTATTTGTCTTAACTAGGCTGGCATCCTTACTAGAGACAAAAAGCTGGAATCGACAAGGTGAGTCGTGTTGGAAATGCACTGTTTTGTGTTTGTATGTACCGTGAATCGGATCAAATAACACTTATTCGGGTCACTATTCCACTGATGGATGATGTCACATCCAGCTTTGCATGTGATTGGCCGGAGGTTTCCAGAGGAAGCACTGAAGCAGTGTCTCTTTGTGTCCGAACAGCACCATGATCGCAATGATTGGAGGAAAGGATGGCATCAGTCGAGAAGGCCCCTTCCTCTCTCTTCTCTCTCCCTGTGATCATTTTTATACCGCAGATATTTATTTGGTCACCGTTTGGACTTTGTTGTATAGTTAAATGTAAGTAGGAATCTATGGGACTATAACTTATTGTTTTGTACACAGAGAGAGTGTAGATGTTAATACTTCGGAAAGAGGAGTTTGTGTTGTCATGGATGTATCTTCACATTTGTTTATAAAATGACAAAACAGGAAATAAAAGGCAAAGTATTTTCCTGCATCCTCTGTTCTTTATTATGGAAACCCGATTGTGTTAAGTGCACAACATTTAAGAGATCTGTTCATGTGTGATATAGTGAATGTATTTTATTTCCATTTATTCATGTGGTAGAATGCTTATGTCTAAAGCGATTGACTGTGATTTACTCCAAGATAAAAGATTTATCAGTAAGTGCATCAGGATTTATTGTTTTATATGCATGCAATATCAGTCAAGTGCTTCGGACACACATGACTTGTTTTCTCAAAAATGTATTGCATTTACTGTTTTATTAGTTTTAATGTTTTCTGTTTTGATTTGAAAGGTTTTAGTCATTTTGTTGTGCTTTTGTCAGTAGTTTTTTATGTCTATATAAATGCGTCTATATAGTTTCTATACAAAAATGAGATATTTTGACTTGGCAACTAGGTTGAAATATTTTTTTTTAAATTAAAGTTTTTTTTTATTTCGATGTTGCTTTAGTTTTAGGTTTAGTTCAGATTTCCGTAATTTTGTTTTAATTAACTACAGTTTATAACCATATTTTTTTAATATTTAAAAAAAATTACAAATCATTCATTTTTATATTCTGTATTTTTTTGTTTACTATATGTTACCATTTTTTATTTCTTTTAGTTAAATCCTTAAAAAAAAAATTGTTACATAATAACACTCATTTTATGGAGACATACGTTTTCACATGTTAGGTTTTTATAAAAAACAAAAAAGTTTTTTTTATTTTTTTATTTAACTTTTTGCATTTTTTCACTTTCTTCGATTAATCTGCCGTATGTCTTTAAAAAGAACTCAAATGCTCCCAAAGCAATTCAATGTTTACAACAATATAAGTAGTGTAATCTCATTTTCAGATCTATGAGACGTTTAACAGGTTAAAACACATAAAAATCACAACACAAATGCCACGTAACAGAGATTCACAAAAGATTTTATTGGGTCCAGTCTTGTGAAGAAATAAGAAGAAAGGATGGAGAGAACTTTAAGAAGGTAAAAGCACTGATAGTGAGAGAGTGAAACACTTAAAAGATTCACTACAGTCAGAATAAATGAGTCAGGATTCACAGAGCTTCACATCAAGGGCACTCATCTGGAGAGAAAAGATGTTCACGTCAGGCCTCCATACATTTTATTTTAGTGTTTAAACGAGTGTTTTTAACAGCACTTTACCATTTTTAGGCAGGATGGCGATGTTCTCAGACAGAATGCCTTGCTCCAGAGAAAACTGAGTGAACTTGTCCAGGACGTCCTGGCTCAGGTCTGGGGGCTCGCCTGCGGTGACAGCACAACACACACATGTCAGAGAAAAACAATCAAATCAATGCAAACATTAGTAAATATTCTCACTATCTGAGCTGATGCATTTTTTTTTTTTTTGCAGCACACATCACAGTCTAAGAAACGTGAGATTTAAGCTCATGAGAAATCTGTTTGACTTCAGTGTGAAACGAAAAATGTGGTCAGGTACTTCACTTTACCCATCAAGAACTGACGGGACTGTCGAAAACTGGGTTGTTTTAGGTTTAATAAGGGGACCTGGAAGGAAACATTAAAACTTGAGCTGAAAACACAACATTTACAACACGGTTTTAAAGCCTTTATTAATCTAGCAAAAGTTAATTTCAACATTTACTAACACATTCAAAAGTTGTATCTGTTAATATTATTTAACCGAACTACGATACAGCAGAAAATATTAAATGACTGGCATAAATATGTTTAAAATATAAGCTTTATACTGTATATGTTTAAA